>NW_020838004.1:3025521-3078586 GCF_003676395.1 Aethalodelphis obliquidens | reverse complement strand
GTTTTCATGTATCCAGTTTAAAAAAAAAAGTCCTTGTGTTACACAGATTTTCTGTAACAGACAGGGAAATCACACATACTTTACTTTTTATCCATTTATACTCCAATCACAGGATCCATAACAAGGCCCAAAGAAGAATGCAGAATGCTTCTATTCTATGATGCTAGAATACAGACTATTAGGAGAACAAGCACATACTATCACAGAAATATAGTATCATCATAGGCAGAACACGCTTTGACATAAACTGTAGCAATATTTTTTTGGATCTGTCTCCTAAAGCAAAGGAAATAAAAGCAAAGAAAAACCCAAATGAGACCTAATTAAACTTAAAAGCTTTTTCATAACAAAGGAAACCATCAACAAAATGAGAAGACAACCTACTGAATGGGAGAAAATATTTGCAAATGATATGACCAATAAGGGTTAATATCAAAAACAGCTCATACACTCAACATCAAAAAAGCAAACAACCTGATCAAAAAATAGGCAGAAGAACTGAATAGACATTTTTCCAACGAGGACATTCAGATGGCCAACAGGCACATGAAAAAATGCTCAACATTCTTAATCATCAGAGAAATGCAAATTAAAACCACAATGAGGTATCACGTCACACCTGTCGGAATGGCTCTCATCAAAAAGAACACAAATAACAAATGTTGTTGAGAATGTGGAGAAAAGGGAACTGTCACACACTGTTGATGGGAATGTAAATTGGTGCAGTCACTGTGGAAAACAGTATGGAGGTTTTTCAGAAAACTAAAAATAGAAATACCATATGACCCAGCAATTTCATTCACGGGTATGTATCTGAGAAAAACAAAAAACACTGATTCAAAAAGATATATGCACCCCAATGTTCACAGCAGCATTATTTACAATTGCCAAGATACAGAAGCAACCTAAGTGTCCACCAACAGATGAATGGATAAAGATGATGTGGTACACACACACACACACACACACACACACACACACACACACACAATGGAATACTACTCAGCCATAAAAAAGAATGAAATTTTGCCATGTGCAACGACATGGATGGACTTGGAGGGTATTATGCTAAGTGAAACAAGTCAGAGAAAGACAAATACTGTATGATATCACTTATATGTATAATCTAAAAAATACAACAAACTGGTGAACATAACAAAAAAGAAAGAGATTCACAGATATAGAGATAGGGGTAGGGGATTAAGAGGTACAAACTATCATGTATAAAATAAACTATGAGGATATATTGTATAACACAGGGAATATAGCCAATATTTTATAATAACTATAAATAGTGTATAACCTTTAAAATTGTGAGTCACTATGTAGTATACCTGTAACTTATATAATATTGTAAATCAACTATACTTCAATTAAAAAAGCAAAAATAAAATACTGACAAAAAAAGAAATACAGTATCCTGGCTTAAGAAAGGACCTTGGAAAATGCCCGATCCAACTTCCTCACTTTACAGCTGAGGAACGTGAGGCCAGGTTAAGCACCTGCCATACTCCCTCCATTCCCTGCATGGCAGAAAATTATTTTATCTCAGAATTTTCACTCAGAGCAAATAAATGGTAGACAAGTAACAATGGTATTTCATTAGTTCAATAAATAAAAATTCTTCTATTTTACATGTAAAAAACCAACCCTCAACTGTTATATTAAACATTTGAAATGAAAGGCACAGAACCTGTTTAAGTTGCCTTGTGTAAACCTGTAAAGACACTGCTTGAAACCACACGGTCAGTCCTCAGTCATTCACTGATCCATCCTTTTTATTCAACCAGCATTCACTGAACACTGTCTATACTCCTGACACTGGGAGGTACTCTTGATACACACATTAGTGAGGCACAGTCTTTGTTTACCATCCAGTGGGGAAGTGATAAGCTATGAAACAAGTTGGACCCAAAATACAAACCAAGTGTAGATGGAGTGATTTATTCTGACTGGAGTTTCAGGAGCAGCTTCATCAAGGGGAAAGTTGACACATGAGTCAGGCCATGTATGGGAAGCATTCAGTAAAGAATGTCTGGGTAAATCCTGACCAACTAAGTAATCTCTCTGTTCAAGTTACTGAATGATTTCAGCATATTACCATGTACCATCCAGGGTCTAAATCTCCCATCATGCCTTTCAGGTGTGTGTTTTCAATTCTGACAGCTTTCTCTCTCTTATCTGAGACCTGAAAGGAGATTAGTAGTTAAAAGTGAATGTAAAATTCATAATAAAAGTTCACAATTCTATGAAAATTAATTTTATTTTGTTAATGTAAATATTTTCAAAGTGTAGTGAAGGGAAACACTTCTTAGGCAGGATCATCATAAATCAGGTATTTTCATTCAGTTCTCAGGTCTTCAGCAGGCCCCATTTTACCCTCCTTTTCTGATTGGTGCTAAATTAAAAATAGATACTTACAATAATGATTCATTATACTTTTCTATTCCAAAATTCCATTTCTCACTTCTATTTTTTTATGGTATGCAAATTACCATCAGAAAAATTACAGTTTTAAAAACATGCTTGAATAATAGTGTCCGTTAAATTTGTTCATGACCTGATTAATTTTTACAATACGCAAATATGATTTCATGTTTAATTTTGTTCTTCTTGATACTTCTGCCAAATTTCCTTCTTTTTTGTGACAACTTCATTTTGTCTCCTCATTTATTTTTTTCCCTAATTTCTTCTACTTAAGAGCACTTAGACATAGCATTTGCCCTTTTATTTATCTAGGGCTCATTTCCATATAAAACACTTCCCTTAAAAAGGTTTACTTTTGTAAATTACAAAATATATTCTCCTTGACAAAAATCTAAAAATATAGAAGAATATAAAGGTGAAACTAAAAATCATTCATGATCCAACTACCCAGATCACTGTTAACACCTGTAAAAATATCATTTCCTTTACAGGTGCAACCAATGCTATTGTCCTATCTATGCTGTTTTCCTGTAATATTATACAAATTAATCACAGTTTAAAGCTTAATTGGGCAAAGGCAGAATCTTTTCTTGTTTTTACAATACTCAGGATTGAAATAGCCCTGTTATTTATGAAGTAACCCTCATATGCCTAGAAAATTATTGAATGGTGCTCTCAAAAACCCTATTTGGTGGTGAGATGAATTGGGAGATTGGGATTGACATATATACACTGATATGTATAAAATAGCCAACAAATAAGAACTTGCTGTATAAAAATGAATAAATAAAATTTAAAAATCCCTCTATATTTGGGGTAAAAACACTGAGAAACCCTATACTTTCAGTAGCAGGCCACCAATTTGATGATGAGTATGGGACTGAGGGAATTTCAAAATGAATAGGAGGGGAGGGAGGGAGGGAAGACTTAGAAGTCACTTGCAGTATTTTAACAGTAGAATGTTATAATGGCTGTTTTTCCCCATGAACCACGCTATGCATTGAGTGAATGTTCAGTAAATATGAACTAATCGTGTTTCATGTCCATTTTTTAAAACTCTAAAATAAAGGTATGAAGTGGGAGTGGGAAGTGCCCAAGAAAAGCTGGAGTAGAAGCTTTTTTTAAGATACAAATGTTAATAGAAGAGAACTATGGAAAACAAATTCAGGAAGAAATCTTTGACCAGAGCATGCTGTGGGAGGTGATCAGAATATGGGTCACTAGAAAATGTTAGCATGAGATTTAAAGAAATTTTCTTGTGCTGTCACTTGTTTCCCTGGTTCTTGTTTGATGACACTTTGCATTATCTCACCAAGGTTTTATGTGACTCCACAAAGCATTTCTGTGCTGTTAGTCTCAGAAACAATACAAGAAATACAACCCTTTTATTAATCAATAAGGAAGGCGACTATTTGCACTAAGCAAGAGTGACCTGGACAGGTGCTTCCTGCCGCTTGCATACCTGTTGTTTCACCAACATTTTCTCTTTTATTTCTAACTCCATTTTTAACTGTCTTTCCAGAAAGGCAGCTTTCTTCATGATAGTTGCTATAGTGATTTCCTTCTGATGAAGCTCCTCAGTTAGGTCAGAGATTTCATTCCTCATTCTTTCCTGCTCAGAGCTATGGTACTCTTCCTCCTGATAGAGTTGGCTTCTTATCTGCAGCAGATATTTTCCAGAAAATAGTAACAAATCCTTTATACAGCAGCTGAAAGGTTTTATTGGCCATGTTCGGTCTTCCCATCCTATCTTAAAACTTTGCCAGACCTCACTTTACCCTCCTTTTCTGATCAAAGCTAAATGAAAAAGATACTTACAATAATGATTCATTTACTTTTTCCTTCCAATTTCAAAATGTTTTTTTCACTTCTATTTTCTATTGTATGTAAGTCATCACCAACTACTGATACCACTTTAATGACGACTTTGACAGGAAGGTGGGGAAAGTATTATCAAGCACTTTTCTCCCAGCTTCATTGAGGTATAATTGCTATACAAAAACTGCACATAGTTCATGGATAAAATTTGGTGAGTTTGGACATACACTTGTGTTACTATCACCAAAATCAAGAAAATAAACGTGACAATTACACCTAAAAGTTTCTTTGTGTCCCTTTGTTGTTTTAATTTTGTGTACGTGTGGTAAGAATACTTAACTCAAGCTCTACCTTCTTAACAAATTTTTAAGTGCACAATACCTTACTGTTCACTGTTGCACTGTGTTGTGCAGCAGACTGTGGAACTCACTCATCTCGTGTAACTTACTTGATACCCATTAAACCACCACTCCGGATTTGGTGCCATGGAAGAGCACTGGACCCACAGCCCAGAGGCTGATGAACCATTTTTTAGGGAGAAAAAAATTGGCTTACAGAGGTTAAGTGACCTGCTCAAATTCATAAAGCTATTAACGGGCAGAGCTAGGTCTAGAACTTAGGACTGTTGGATCTAAATTCAGTGCTTTTTTGGACTAAATCATGCTGTACTATTTGCGACTGAACACTATGTTTTTAAGAATCTTGTTACAATAAATTTCAAACTTAAGGTGTCCATCAAAAAGCATCACCTACACTTCTTAAGCCGATGGAGTCTCATATTCTTAACTTTAGCTAAACCTTCCATGGTAGAAACCTCTGGATCACCTTGGACTCCTCCCCTCCCTCATCCTCCCAAATCAAGTCAGGTAGCAAATTCTGTCCCTTCTATTTCAACCTCTCTTAAATCTCACCTCTGCTTTCCATTCCTACTACCACTGTCTTAGTCCAGCCTCCTCCCGTCTTTCTAGAAATCTTTCACTCTCTCTGATTCTTGAGGATCAGAGATAAAGTACGTAATTACCGGTCTCAAAAAAAAAAAAAAAATCACAGTCCATCAGGGGAAACAGGAAAATAAACAGTTAGAACGCAGTGTAGCAACTGATATCAGCAGTATGTAGTGGAGTAGTGCTTACTCCAGCCTGGGGATGCCAGGATAGGATTCCCAGAGGAAGGGACATCGCACGGAATACTGAAGGATGAATGGAAGCCAGATGGAAGAGAGAGATGGAGGTGAGCTCCCAGGCAACGAATGCAGTGAAGGAGCGGGGTCAGATGGAGAAGGCACACTCAGTGAACCCAGAGGAGCTTGGAGTGGCTGGGACTTGGCGCGTTGTGAGAAGTAAGGCTGGAGAGTTAAGGAGGGGCCATTCACAAAGAGATTTATATGAATTTACCCCTCGGAACTTACTTCAAAAACTTTTTTTTCATTTCATCTTTAAACATTTCAGGATATATCTCTAAAAGAATAGCGGTGTGCTCTCTTTTCTAACATAACCAGAATACCATTATAATGTCTTAAAAATATTAACAACAATTCCTCAATATCATACAATATCCAGGCACTATCAAATTTAAAATTGTATCAGAAGTGTAATGAATGGTTTGCAGGTTTGCTTATTTGAATTGAGATCTAAATATGGTCCACACATTGCGACTGGCACCTATCTTTTTTTTTTTTTGCGGTACGCGGGCCTCTCACTGTTGTGGCCTCTCCCGTTGCGGAGCACAGGCTCCGGACGCGCAAGCTCAGCGGTCATGGCTCACGGGCCCAGCCGCTCCGCGGCATGTGGGATCCTCCCGGACTGGGGCACGAATCCATGTCCCCTGCATCGGCAGGCAGACTCTCAACCACTGTGCCACCAGGGAAGCCCCTGGCACCTATCTTTTTAAAGCCTCTCTTTGTGCATGCATGTGCGTGTGCACGTGTGTGTGTGTGTTCTGAGTACTCTGCATACATCGTCTTATTTAATCACCACAATCTCTATATTCCAGATCAGAAAATTAAGATACATAACTGTTCACAGTCACATTCTTGGTGACAGGCAGTCTGATTCCAGGTCCTTACCCATTGTTCTATGTAACCTCTGTGAGCATAGCCCTAGAACGTGGTTCCCACATTGGAAAAAAGCCAGAGTGGGATGACCTAACATGGAAAGTCCTCAGGTCAGTAAGGCAACCATGGTCCAGCCTCAGGCTTTATACCATCAATCTCTCATCTGAGTCTATTCTTTTTACCAAAATTTTTAGAATTTCAGAGTTGGACATAACCTTAGAAATCACATGGCCTAACTCCATCATTAAAAAAATGGAAAAACAAAGGCTCATAGGGAAAGGAACTGACTGGGTCTAAGTTATCCAGCTCCTAAGAGCAGAAGCGTAGACTAGGAGACTGAAGTACAAACACCCTTACCCCAGGGCAATATTACACATCTCCTTTCATCTCCCATCTTCTCTCTCCAATTTTTTTCTCTTACAATTTATTTGATGAACAATGGGGTTGTTCTATCATTTGCCCCAATTTGGATTTTGCTGATTGCATCCCCATGGTGTAGTTTAACATGTTCTCTTAAAATGGTATTTTTAAAATGTGGGAAAAAAATGAATATATTATCATGAAGAAGGAGTAAACTATTTTCATTATTTTTACAACATTTAGATATTAAAACATGCTATACTGCAAAATTTCTTTTTAAATGAGATTAATTTACCTAGCTGTAAATGACTTTTGGCTTTATTAAAAATGTCAATTTTATCACAAAATAAGTTACTAAAAATCATTCTATAATTGACAAAAGAGAAAGAAATAAAACACTTGCAAGATTCATAGTACATGGCTCTTGTTGGTTTTATTACAAGAGAATGAAAATGCTCTCTACAAACACTTCCCAGAAACTATAGCTATTTATACACAATTCATTTGTTACCTTTTCTGCACAGCAATGCATTATCTAGAGGTCTCCCAGAGTCTGTAAAGAGATTTGTGTCTTGCAGTCTCTCCCTCCACATCAAAACTGTGCAAAATCAGTAGATTCCTTCTAAGTTTATTACTCTACCTTAATCTATGAGGTTAAGAATGGTGTAACTATACTTTAGGAGGATTTAGTCAACCTTTTATCATAATGTATTCACTGGGGACTCCAGTCAAGAACAGTTTTTAAAGTTATATTTTAAAATATCAGTAAAATAAGTTTCATGGGATTATGTGAAAAATATAAGGAAAATGATCAGTAATTCATAACACCTTTTCTACACTAAATAGTTGCCTGACAGTCAATTCTTCAGGAGATGGGATTTGGCTTTTACATTATTATATTTCCTACAGAAACAAGCAGTACAGCAACAGTCCTACTAGATACTCAATAAATGTTTGTTTAATTTATACAAACAACTGAATTTATGACCCTATACAATTATGGGAGACTTCAGCCTTAATATTAATTAATTTGTTCTCTAAATATTTATTTTCTCATTGTGTGTCAGGCACTTTGCTGGGCACCGGATGATAATTCAAAGCCACATCCAGTATTTTCCTGCTTTTAACAATTGTTTAGACTATATAGCATTGAATATTCTGTGTAATCCTTAAACTGAAAGACCAGAGAAGTGGGTAGGAGTCGTGAGAAACTCATGGGAAAGCCACTACTGAATTTGACTAGAGGAAGAAGAGAAGACAGTTTTTGTAGCTGCCTAGCTCCTGGCAGAGTACTTGGCACATGTTAGGTGCTCAATGACAAAATGTGGGTGTCACCAATAACAAGAGCAGCCAACATCCATTAGGTGCTTCCTCTGAGCTAGGTAGGCCCCGTTTTAAGCACTTTACTTGCATTATTTTATGGATTTAATGGAAGAGTATGAATTCTGGAGCCAGATTGCCTGGATTCAAATCCGGCCCCTGCTACTTACTAGTTATATAATATTGGTGGAAATTGCTGACCTTCTCTGTGCCTTAGTTTCCTTAAATGTAAAAGAGGGTAGCATTAGTACCTACCTTATAAGATGGTTGTGAGGAATACATGAATTAGGATTTGTTAAGCCCTTAGAACAGCTTCTGGCACATGGCAAGAGTTGTTTAAGCTTGTTTAATCCTCATCACAACCTTATGAGGTAGGGCGAATTATCCCACCCCCATCCTAGAAATGAGAAACATAAGCAGCTCGCATAGGCAACTTCCCAAAGCTCACACACCTAGCGTGTGGTTGAGTGCAGGCCTCTGCTTTCACACTTCCTGCGCTCAGCTACCCTGCACTGAGCCACAGGCCCTCTGTGTTTCCTGGGCAGTCTCCCAGCAGCAGAGTGATGACCTAAGGTTTGTCTTTCTTGTAGCATCACACAGAGGAGTGTCAGAATTAGCAGCTTGGTAGGTTATTTTCTTAGGAGAAAACACAGAAGGAAAAAGAAGGGAGTGTGGGGGCTTCCCTGGTGGCGCAGTGGTTGAGAGTCCGCCTGCTGATGCCGGGGACACAGGTTCGTGCCCTGGTCCGGGAAGATCCCACATGCCGCGGAGCGGCTGGGCCTGTGAGCCATGGCCGCTGAGCCTAGGCCACAACAGTGACAGGCCCGCGTACCGCAAAAAAAAAAAAAAAAAAAAAAAAAAAGAACGGAGTGAGAGGGAAGATGTTTTTCCCCCTTTGTATTCAGAGACCTCAGATCTGCCTGTAAGAACAAAGCTCATTATTTGCCATACCTTGTTCAATTCTTTTTCATGATTTGGTTGATCTGGGGTCACTGCAAACAGCTCTTTCCGTTGTTTTTCTGATTCTTTAATAGATGGTGAATAAGATGATTCAAGTCTACAAATTATAATGAGTAAAAATTAAGCTTAACTTGATAAATTGTTGTGATTATATTGTTAATTTAGGCCATCATAGGATGCAGAGATAGATTATTAGTCTGCTGGAAACATTTCTAGTTACAGAAATGGCAAGTTCTAATACATTCAGGTCCCATAAGTATTTGCATATTTAACTGAGTGCAAATAGTCTTAGTGAAAAAAATAAAACCTAGTTATTAATATGGAATTTCAATTATACATTAAAAATTGGCTGAATACTGGATTTGCATATGTAGATAAGATTTTTGGATAAGAAGAAAAGACTGTTCGGTATAATAAAATAGCTTGGGAGCCAATTTAAAAAAGAAAATACACCTGACCTGCTTCTACATCGTGGAAAGGAACTATGTCAGGAGATGTCCGGGGGGAGCCGCTACTCTGTAAAAGTGATTCAAAATGATTAAATCTGACAGGCTACCCAGAGAGAGTGCAAATATGTCTATTTTTTGGCTGCTCAATTTATAAAATGGAATAGCAACCATATATGGACACTAGAGAGGAAAGGCAGAAACTAGTATAAAAAGTACCATTTCCATAGGAAGGTTGGAGAACTAGAAACAGGTAATGTTCACTTCCACATCAGGGAGGTTGGTAAAATTAAAAAAACATTAAAACAGAAAAATAAAGATAACCAGGCAAGAAAAGAAACATGCTTTCCACTATTGCTGGACTAACCTGGTAGAGTCTGGGGTTTTGAGGAATGTACCCACCTATAAGTGAGCATAATTTTAGATTTCCAAAGAGCTTTTTAAAAAGTTCCACAAATCAAAAACTTAAGCCACACATTCAAACACAACAAAATCTGAGTAATGATAGAGAAATAACTAATGTAAAGATGGAAAATAAAGGGCTCTTTTAAAAGGTATAAATTAATAGTGATATCCCTGAGGTACATATGTCTGGACTGGACTGCTTTTATTCTGATTATCAAATATACATGTTAAGTGTAGAAAACAGTTTATCAGAGTATATACTGCGATAAATTGTCATCTAGGAAAAACTGTTGTCAGCATTTTTGTGTATATTAATTGTCTTTTTTGCCTGTGCATATGTGTATAAAAACATACATGTTTCCTGTACAATTAGAATGTACTGAACACATTATTTTTCAGTCCCCTTTTGTTTCCCACTCAGTAATATATTGTATTTTATCCAATATTCTCCTAAAACATTATTTCAGGATCCATCTTAAATTTCTCTTATTTGCTATGATTTTAAAAAGGTGAAAAATGAAATTTCCTAATTTTTTAATTCTTCCTAAGCAATTCAGGGAGTGGAATGCTGAACTGAATGGTAAAACCTCATAATGACCTTATAAATTTCAGTAAGTGAAGGGAACAAACATCAAGCTTTAATGTGGACAAGTTTAAAGAAGAAAACAATAATCATGCTAATATAAAGATATAAAGGAACTATCATTTATCTTGTAAGAAGGGAATGTAGAAATTATTTTTATAACTCTCAGAACATATCAGCCCAAGGTGTTTCTATAAGTAAGACAAGAAAAAGCTAACAAAATCTTAGCATTATGGAGAAAGGTTCTGAAAATGAATGAAGACATTATAATGCTACTATTATAAAGCTATTGTGTGTCTACACTCAGTAGCCATGGCTGCTTCACCTTAATACAGCTGTAAAGACAAAACAGAGTCTAAATTCAAAAAAAAACCCAAAACAATAAAGAGGATAGAATCATGCTCATATGAGCACAAACTAAAAGAATTAGAAACTTTCAGTGGGAAAGATGAAGGCTGAGAAGACTCTGCCCAAAGTCTGAAATACAATGGAAGCTGTGAAAAGTTAAATATCTATCTTTTCATCAAATCTCAGAATACTAGAACTGAAGAATATCCTCCAAATTAGAAAGATGTAGCTTGGAGACCAAAATATATACCAACTTAAATAGAAGATGGCAAGCAGGCATACCAGAAGAGTCGTATTGGCCAAATATGTGAATAACGGCAAGATTTTAGATTAAATCATGTATTGAAGGACAGTTGGCAATGTCTGGAATTCAGCATTGGCCTTGTGAGGAAGTTCCAGAGAAAATACCTACAATGCTCTTCACAAACCAGAGCTAGACATGGGTTGAATGGTTTGCTCTTGTAGGAAACTTCTTACGTTTTTAGGCATATACATTCCTTGCGCAAAGACATTTCTCACCAACTCACCACACTGGGACAGTGCCTTGCACATAATATATTTCCAGTGGATTTATTAATGATCAGTGGTGATGACATATAGCTTATATATCTGAGCACTCTATAATGCTAACTGGCTAACAGGCATTCTACCATCCCTGGTTAGATGCACAGTAGGTCATTTTTACGGATCTTAATTTGCCATTTGTTGTTAAGCGTAGACCTCAAAGAAATGCTAGCAGATCCCACAACTTTGAAGAAATAATTATTGCCTTTAAAACAATGTAATTATCCTTCAATAAAATATCCCTTACCATTTGGCTATTCAGTTTCTAAAATCCTATCATTGGTCTGGCATTCGCCTTCAGATGTATGAAGGATTCAAGTTCTAATGAGAATTAGAACATCAGTGAATAGTTAGAACATTCAAACTGCCTATTCACAAACATAAACATTTAATAATCCTCTGAAGTTCCATTTCCTTTGTGGTTATGTAGTACACAATATCTGTCTGATTTTAAAAAAGGGAAAAAAAGTCTGGTCTAACAAAACCCTTAATGGAACTGACACAGTGGTGAGTGTGGAGGCCAAAATAAATACAACATTTATGAGTGAAAAGTTAGTAACAGGTTTAAGGCCAACAAAATAAAAATATTTGAAAAATATGGAATAAATCTTATTTACCAACACTGATAATTAAATACCAGCTCTATACTATTGTTTTTACGATATTCTGAAGAATAAAGTTCTAAGAAAGTCTCTGACTTCATTATGACACATAAATATCCACATATCAGAGCATGATGTAATTCTCTAGGTGAGTAAAGATACTGATTTTGAAGATAAATAATCACTAACTTTTTTTTTTTTTTTGCGGTACTCGGGCCTCTCACTGCTGTGGCCTCTCCCGTTGCAGAGCACAGGCTCCGGACGCGCAGCCTCGGCGGCCATGGCTCACGGGCCCAGCCGCTCCGCTGCATGTGGGATCCTCCCAGACCGGGGCACGAACCCGGGTCCCCTGCATCGGCAGGCGGACTCTCAACCACTGCGCCACCAGGGAAGCCCCCACTAACTTTATTTTTAATATCTAATATTACCTAATAATTAACAGCATGTTAATACAAAACTGACTTTTAATTCTAGTTTCAAATATAAAACTCTTAAAAATATTCAAACATGATGTTTTGAATAGTTTTTCTCAGGCTGCTGAATATAAAAATATACCTTTTTTTATTTTCTGGAGCACTTTGGCACTCTCCTAGTTTTAACAATTCTCTGTACAACTGCAATCGTTCCATTTCTATAATTCTCAAGAGATCATCACGTGATTGTAACTCACTTTTCACCTCTGAGAGTCCTGCTGCCATGGCCTAAATAAAAACATCAAAAAATTTCAATCCTCACATTTGGATATCATGATGTATAATACTTTTAAAAATATTTAACATCTATGAAGCAGCCTAATTTCAAATGAACTGATATATCATCCTTTGCTGGCTCTGTCTTACAGAATTTCATTCATTTATTCAACAAATATTTACTGAGCTCTTACTCTATGCTCAGCACTGAGGATACAGACACGGGATCTGTCCTCATGAGCTTACAGTCTAGTGATAAAGACAAAGAAGCATCCAAATATGGCCATACTGTATGAAAGAGGGAAACATAAAAGTATGAATAAAATATCAATGCATAAAATTTGAATGAATGCAAATAATTCCTAATTTAAATAAGATAATAGCCAAGAAAAATCTAATTTCAAAGCTGGCCAACAAAGTGAATTATAAACCATGGTTTACGGTTCCACTATTGCCCAATAGTAGCCCTACTTCAGCTGGTAACTAGAAATACCAGCAATCCTGTGAGCCCAGTGTTTTATCTGGCTAATAGCAGGGACTTGAGCAAGTTTAGAAGCTGTTGGGAAGGATCTAGTGGGGAGAGAGAAGGGGTAATACTAACAGTGTCAGGTTCCTGAGAAGGTAGGTGGGGTGGGTCCCAAAGCACAAGTGAAAGAACTGCCTAAAGCAAAGGAGTCCCTCTGCTCCTGCAGTAGGAAAGAAGGAAGGAAGATGGAATGGAGACACGTATATGCATTTGGAAATGGGGAGCTAGGAGAGGCGCTACCTGTTGGCTTTTATTTTCCTTGTGAAGGAAAAAGGCAATGTCAGGTCAGTGGAAGGAGAGGTGGAGGTGGGGGTGGGGGAGGGGTTTTTGAGAGTGGAGAAGGTTTGAGATGGCCTTCAATGGGCATGGGAGAGTTAGTTGTTTGGAGCAACACAGTAGGACTCCTGGCAATGTTGATACTCATTTGAGGTTTGTGCCCATGACCTGTTGAGTGATTTTCTCCAGCAGAACTTGGCTGTTCTCTGGGAGAGAGGAATGGAAGAGTCCTTTCATATCAACAGGTCTCCTCCACTCAATTACACAGAGAAATGAATATTTATTAATGTAATTAATATTAAATACATATTAATATATTTGATGACCCAAGTCATCAAATCCATCGCCATTTTTATAGATGAGGAAATTGAGGGCCAGACTTGGTCCAAAGTTACATAGCTCATAAGTTGCAGATTCTGGAATGGAAAAATCCAGATCTTTTGTCTACTAGTTCAGTTAGAACATTCAAGACGCAAAAATAATTGTTTCGCGCAAAATAAGTAAAGCAGACCTGTAGCTTATTGGTAAAGTTTGGGGGGGGGGGTGTTGTTCTGAGGGCACTGCTAATAAAGGCTGTAAAAAAACACTGTTGATATTTTCAAAAAATCATTTGTTCAATAATGCTTTATATATCAATAATAGATTCATTCAAATATAATCCATATACCATAAAATGCACCCACTTAAAGTGTACAGTTCGGTGGATTTGAGAATATTCACAAAGTTGTGCAAGCGTCACCACTATCTAATTCCAGAACAGTTTCATCACTCCTAAAATAAACCACATACCCATTAGCAACCACTCCTCATTTTCCCTTCCTTCCAACCCCTGGCAACCACTACCGTATGTTGTATCTCTATGGAATTACCTATTCTGCACAATTCATACAAATGGAATCATATGACATGTGGCCTTTCGTGATTGGTTTCTTTCTCTGGGCATAATGCTTCCAAGGTTCATCCATGTTGTAGCATGTATCAGTACTTCATTCCTTTTTATTAATAATATTTAATTGTATAGATATACCACTTTATTTATTCATCAATTGATGAACGTTTGGGTATTTCCTTTTTTTTAGCTATTATGAATAATGCTGTTATGAAATTCACGTATAAGCTTTTACGTGGACATACGTTTTCTTATTCATTAATTCTGATGCAAAAATTCACAGCTTAGAATTATAATCATGTAGACAGTATAGGACATATGGGTTCCCAGATAAACTTTCTTTTTTTTTTACCAAAGTCTTAAATATAATGTATTACTTTCCAGGAGACCTAGAGACCTGGGCTCAGTAAAAGACCTAGCTGCAATACTTTAGCCCCAGAAATTCCTGGCTGATTTGGAAATAAGAATGAAAATATATTCAAATAGGTGACTTAACAGACTTGTTTGGATAAAGTCCTTGTCTCAAACGTGGGGGTTTTTCAGATGAGGTTAAAATTCCAAAATAAACAAAAGAAATGTGAAACAATAGATTAGCAAATAGAAAGACAAATTAACTTGATGTGAATTTCATCGATTACTTTACCCAATTGAGGAAGGCACTCTCCCGGCTCCCTGCATTGCAGATTTACTACCAGGGAGCAATCTAACATGAACCTGCATGTAGAAGAGTGGGCCTGCCTTCACTTGGGGAAGGGGTGGGGTACAAAAGGGCTCTAACTCCAGGACAATGAAATGTAGTGTCACCATGGAATTCTGTAAAATGTGATAATAATGGAGTCTATTTGTGTACTGTCATTAGAAAATAATACCTAAAAGAGAGACATTTGGGGCTTCCCTGGTGGAGCAGTGGTTGGGAGTCCGCCTGCCGATGCAGGGGACACAGGTTCGTGCCCCGGTCCGGGAGGATCCCACGTGCCACGGAGCGGCTGGGCCCATGAGCCATGGCCGCTGAGCCTGCGCGTCCGGAGCCTGTGCTCCGCCATGGGAGAGGCCACAACAGTGAGAGGCCCGCGTACCGCAAAGGAAAAAAAAAAAAAAGAGTGACATTTGGAGATATAATTAAGGGGAAAAAAAGCTTCTTTGTGATCTAGCTGCACAGGTAGAAGAATTTATGTTAGAATTGAAACTTTTACAATAATAATGATTTGACAGGTTTTTCTAACATGAAGGAATATGTGAAAGTTTTTAATTATAATTGACAGCATTATGTAAAATTGATTAGAAAGTGCAAAAAAATAAGCTTTGTTGATATTGATAAATTGAGTTGTTTTTTGACTTGTGTAATATCCCTTTGAATTCAATGTTAATAATACTGAGTTGACACAAGAACTGGTGATTTAACTTAGATTAGGTGATTTAAAATTAGCATGCTTTTGTATAAAAGTCAAATCAATTATTTGTCAGTGTGGATGCAAATATTCAGGAAAAATGATTCTTTGGTACTTGATTCAGTTACTGCAACACTTTCAAGTTTGCTTGGAACAACTTGGGTATGTAAATCTCTACTTTTTTAACTGTAAATTTTATGAAATCTTAATACAGATTGGGAATTTCTGGTGAATACTGAACATCCAAATTGAGATGTGTAAGTGTAACATACACACCAGATTTTGAAGACTTAGTATGAAAAGAAATGTAAAATATCTCATTAATAATTTTTTACATTGATTATATGTTGAAATGATAACTCTTTGGATATATGCTGTGTTACATAAAGTTTATTACAATTATCTATTAATTTCACCTATTTCGTATTATTTCTTTTAATGTGGCTACTAGAAAAGTTTAAATTACATTTGTGGTTTGCATTATATTTCTATTGGACAGTGCTGCTCTAGTACCTTAATGACACATTAACAAGCAAACAAAAAAGGTCCATTTTTTTGGCATAGATATTAGAAAAAATGCAGAACAATTTATTTCTGTCATTAACTGCCAATGGGAAATATTGTACACTTTCAAAATGTGAGTAATGCAGCACAGTAAATAAACATATGCAATGGAATTAATAGCTATGCTGACCCATTTCAAGGTTGTGGAAAGACAAGTGAGAAGGTGTGATTCGTGTGAAAATTCAGATGCAGCTGGCATTAAAGTGTCTTGTAAACTAAAGAGAATTTTATATACAATAAGTGACAGTAATTCAGACTGAAATGGTTGTCTTTTTAAATTCATGTGCAAGACGTGGAACACCATCATATGACAGTTTTGCAAAAAGAGAAGAGAAACTTCTTTCTAAATACATGCACTGGTTACAGTGATTATTCACTTCTAATTATTCCCATTTGGTAAAATATAAATTTTGTAAAACTAGTTTGAGGCCCATCTGTTTAGTTAGAAATTTGCTTAATGGTTTGAGAGAAGCAGTGAGTTTGAACCCTCAATCAGCTACCAAGCAGTAAATAATTGATACTTATTCTAAAGCAAAAGAATGAAATGTAAGTAAAATTTGGAAGTAAAACAGGGAAAAGGCCAAACAAAAGCATCATTTTCAGCATTTTTTTCTAGTTGCATCAAAATTAATTAGTGTTTTCCTGGAAGTAGAAATCTTAGCTTTTAGACACCTTGAAGTTTTTGAAGCAAATTACTTCTCAAAAATCTTTTCATTAGAACTATAATATATATTTTTGTGTGTGTGTGTGAAACATACTCCAGAATAATTTGCTTTTTTTTTCTGCAAGTGAACCCTTGTGATCCTGGTGCAGCCTCTAGCAGTATAAAGACAGCTGCAAAATATAAATTTAAGTCGTCTTTAAATCAGGGCCAGAGGTGTGACCCGTGGCCCCTGTCCAGGGGGATGAAGGGGAAGCAGCCCCTGGGAGGAAGGGGAGCCTGTCAGAACTAGCAGTCACGCAAACCCAGCTCCACCAGGACTGGTGGGCTGATGGCGAGCTAAACACTAGAAAGCACCTGGACAAGCTCTAGGGCAGAAGAGGAGGGGCTCGTCTCACTTACATTCTAGTGAATCCAGAGAAAGCATCATCAATAACTTTTCTGTTTCTAGAAGATGTATGACTTTCTCAGTGTTTAGCATTTGTGGTTTAGCCTGGTTTGTGTACAGCTGCTTTCTCATTTGTATTGGAATAACACCCCCTCCCCAAACAAAGCTGGAGTTTGGGGTGGGAAGCTGTACTTCTCGTAGAAATGCCACAGGATAGGAGAAGCTGGGAGCCTGTGCTCTGTCCCCTTGCCAACGTGGGGACAGGGGAACACAGACGATAGATGCTGGCAGAGAAAGAAGTGAAAGGATGAATCCCATACGTAATCCCACATACAATGTGGCAGAAGGAGGGAAGGAGAAGTCGGCCCAACACTAAGAAGTGACCCTGGGAAGAAGAGTCTGAGGTGGAATATCTTAGAGAAGTGGGAGTCTGCTCAGGCAGTGACCTGGAAAGGTGACCTCAGCCTGAGGAGGGAATAGAGTGGGACTAAGAAATGGGCCAACTGACACAGAGGAATCAGTAGAAAGAGGCTGAATGTTTGCTGGTGGGAGATAAGACCTAGAATGGGAGAGAAAACCACAGAACGTCTCAAGTAACTGGGAGAGCCATGAATAAGAAATACATATTTAGTCGAGAAATTGGTAATGATCAATTTTGATGAATGCTGCATAACCTTCTTAGTGGTTCCAAGAGAGAGACAAAAAAAAGATTTGTGAGTTAAGAAAAAAATTAATCCTTGGAAAAACCATCCATCACATCTACCAAGGTGGAGTTACCTCCTATTTGGTAAACGATTATGATAAGGTTAATGGCGATAAATCACAGGGAGTGAGTGACCCTCATGCCTCTCAGGGAGGTGATTAGATTGTCAAACCCTTAATCATTTCCTGGGTCTCCAGCCCAGGACTCCTGAGAGGCAAAGAGGCACAGTGTCAGAGAGAATGAACACTGGGGACAGAGGGTGTGGTGTGGCTAAAGGGCCATGGTTTTTAGGAAGAGAGGTCTGTGAGAGACCACAGTTCTACGGCACTGGTAATATTTATTACCATGTCGCTGCAGAACCCGAGTGCAGCTAGTGGGGAAAAGTACCCATGGAAATACTGAATTTACTCATCAAATAAGAATTACTTATTAAGAGGAAATATGAGCTGAATGTACATATGCAATAAAAAATTAGCTTTCTAATCCACATGCCTGTTGAGTCATCATTTGTACAACTCATGGGCTATAACAGTTGAAAAACAAATAAATCCTTACCTGGCACTGTCTTTGGTACATTTTCAGTTCTTGTAAGAGCTTCTGATTTTCATCTTGTAACTTATTCCTGCTTAGCGCTATTTCACTCACAGCTGATTTTAATTTTTCAATAATGAACTCATCTCTTTCATTGGTTTCACAACTGGTATCTGGTTCGCATATCCAAGGAATTTCAGAGCTGCTGTCTTCTTCTATGTCCTGTTTTTTACTATTTAGTGGAGTTTGGTAACTTTGCACCTGTTTCTGAGAAATATGAAAATTGTGTCAGTTAAGTGAAGAGTATCGTATTTAAGCTTACATAAAGTTCAAGAATGATAGAAAAGAATTAGTAAAACATCTTTAAATATATTATTAGATAATGAAGCTTTGTCCTTCATAATTCAGTCTTGTGTTTATTCTAAAACCTCAATTTCAGGTGGCATAAAGAGAAAATATATCTGTGTAACCTCAGAGCAAAGATGCAGAGGAGAGTAGATGGCTTTTGCTAGGGAATTCTTATTCAGCAAAAAAGAAAATATAGAAGATATGAAAAAAGCATGGATTCAATTACATAATAGCTGAAAATGTCTCTATGACAAAAAAATAAACAAAATTAAAAAAATCTGGATTGTACAAAAAAGTTGTCAACATGTATAACAAGGGTAATTTCTGATGTACAAAAACTTCTACACATCAATAAGAAAAGGACAAACAACACAAAAGAAAAGTGGGCAAAGTTTATGCACAGGCAATTCACAGAAGAGGAAATGAAAAAGGCTGAGAAACACAAGAAGAGATGCTCAACCTTACAAGTAGTCAGAGAAACGTAAAGCAAATGAAGTCAAGGTTACTATTAGTCCATCAAGTTAGTAAAAATCAAAAGACAGATAGTCCATGCTGGTGAGAGTAGGGGTAGTCTTGTTGCCTGTTCATGAATTATAAATTACTATCATTTTTAAGAAAGGAATCTGCTAATATTTATTAAAATTTTGAATGAACATACCCTTTGGCTCAGCGATCATTTCTAGGATTTTTATTTAACAAAACGAAAGTATTCGTATTTAAAGATGTACATACAAGGGTATTTGTTACACTACTGTAATAGCAGAAAACTGGAAACAACCTGAGTGTTAGTTAATAAGGAAATGATTGAAAGAATTATGGTACATCTGCGATATACTATGGTATATATGATATATATACACTATATACTTTGAAATATTTTAATTAAGTAGTGACTCAAAAGGCTATTCATGGCTTATTAAGTAAAAAAGCAAAATTTAAAAAAGAAAAATATACAATTTCCACACAAGCATATATTTACATATTTGTACAAACAAAAGAAAATGTATGTGAAGATAAACACCTAATTGTTAACAGTGTTTATATTAAATGGATAAGAATGAAATAGAGGATAAGGCTATCAGTTTTACATCACATTATTTTGTACTGTTGAATTCAGGGAACATGTATAACATATAATTCAAGTAACTTAAAGAAAGAATGAAAAATAAGTATATATCAAACAAAAATGTTTCTTACCAGCTTTAATAAAAATTCAAAATTCCTTAGGTAAGCCTTTAAGGCTTATTACAATCTAATATCCAACTCGCCAGCCTTCCCTCCCGCCTACTGCCCCTTCACCTCCCACATGGACTTCCAGCCAATTGGCCCACTTTCCATTCCCTGAATTTGCCTTTTGCTCTCTTGCCTCAGTGACTTTGCTCATGTTATTTCCACCAACTTGAATACATTCTCTCTTGTCTCAAAATATAGCCATTCTTCTTCTAGGCCCAGGCCTAGTCCCACCCCTGCTGGAGGATGTTTCCTGACTATGTCAGTCCAAATTTTTCTCGTACTCCTTCGACCTCCAAAAGGATTTGTATCCTTTTCATTCACTTGTCATTAATTATCTGTAAACCTGTACATGTATTATCTGTGTCTAGGCTGTAAGGTTCTAGAGTGCCAGGACCAAGCAACCTTAAGACTTTCTAAATGACTTGCTCATAGGCATGCAAAAACATGTTATTTAATGACATAATAACAATGGAGACTTTTAATAGCACCACCTTCTGAGACATACAGACTAAAGTCACCATTACAGATATTTCATGCACTTGTAACTCTACCCAGTGTTGGACCTACTCTGGTTATTTTCCCTTAGTTGGCATTTGTATCTGTAGAAGGATTACATGCTGAATGGTAAAGAGAGTAATAGTATTTAACTTCTAATTTATTCTGATTTAGAGGATAGTATTAGATGATGTACCTGAAATGGATTACACTTCTCAGATAATACTTTTTGTTGAGCATCTAAAGAAACCAGATGAGTCTGATATAGTATCTCCTGCTTGTCCCATTCTCTTGACTTTGCTCTAAATTCCTTTAAAAAGTGGAGAGAGAAATATAAATTGAAAAAATTATTCATTTTAAAGCACAATGAACAGGGCTTCTTTCATTTGTACATCTTTCTTCTGAGAAAAAAAGTAAATCCATTCTTTCCCCATTAGGAAAACAAAAAAGTATCAAATCACTCATCTTGGATTTAGTAATAGATATATCTTCTAATTTTTGCTAGGAAAGTATGGAATTGAATCCGCTATTTTATTTTTATTTTTAATTTTTATTGGAGTATAGTTCCTTTACTGCATCTTTTTAAAAATAAGGATTTTTGTTTGTTAAAAATATAAAAAAAATTTTATAACAAATACTGATAACAAATAGTGGAGTTTCAAACAATTTTTTGCATCAACCAGTACTTCCTTTCTATTTCCTGAGCTGACACCAGAAGTTTTTTTCCCTTCTTTCATTCTTTACACTCAGTCACCAAACCTGCTCTCTTGTTTTTGAGGGTTGGGGCTTGGACTGATTTAGTGACTTTGTCCCATGTGGCTTTCAAAACTGTTATCCCAGGTGAAGCCAAGATTGACCCATTCTTGAGAACAGACAGAACAACCATCTCAGGCCTCCTTTAGGCAGTAGCAACTGGGCTAAGCTGGGGAAGAAGTGGTACAACTACTTGATACAGCATGCTCTCAGTTCTTCACCGTTTTGCTCAAGTAGTGTCTTCATGGAGCCTGGTTATCTGTTCACAAATTTATAAGAGGAAAGAATGTGGCTTTGGGAATCCCAGAGAAAACTTCACTGCTTCTCAATTTTGCCTAGGGCTGGCCATCATATCTCATCTTTCTGTCCAGGCTGTAAGCAACTTAAGGGTAAGGACTATGTATTTCATTACTTTTGTATTGCTCACAGTGCATGACAAAGTGCCAGGCACCACGTACAGGGATGCACAAACAAAAGCATGGTATTAATATTTCCAAAAATGTAAACATTTCTCACTAAATTTTGCAAAGAAAACAATGTGGTTGGAAACAAACTCTATAGCTACTTAGTCCATAGCGATATATTACTGAATGTAGATACATGGCATGAATGCATTGATGTTTCCAATTATCAGCTCAGTAGTATTAATTGTAGTATTAGTAGTATTAGTGTCCAGCAGGTACTGTGGAGAGAGGAGAATTTGGAAATATTTCATGATTAAAAGAAACAAATTTTTGAAAGAAAAAATCAATTTATATATAAAATAAAGTAGGGAAATGTACATGTAAATAATTGTAAATTATTAGTACAATAATAGTGCCACATAAAAGCCATGCAGATGATGCCATGATTATCTTAGCCATCCCTAATAATATGTCAATTGAAAAAGAGTTCATTTGGCTAGAGAGATTGGCGATGTTTTGAAGATGGTTGAAATGACTGGATTGGCTAGCTGGAAAATAAATATATTAATTTAGAGAATGAAAGCTACAACTTGCTTAAAATGAGAATATGGCATTTCATATTTTCTATAGAGAAATGATTTTAAAGAATATTTGGGGAAATTTTCATTTTATAAATCCAAAAGTCCCAAAATAATCAGTGAAAGAAGGCTATAAATTGGGAGGCTTTTATAGTAATTAAAGGTGACCTGAAATTGTGTGGTGGTAAGAAAGATGGAGAAATATAGATAGACCCTGTTTTAAATATATAATAATACCCTGATAAATAGACCATATTTATTAAGATAAATGGAGACAGTTCATTTAAAGTTATTGATTTTGATTCTGACATTTGACAATTTAAAATTAGGTACATGAAAACAGGGTCTTCAGAAATAGTGACAAATTTACAAAACTAGGTACACTTCAAATCAGTACAAGGTGGATTAAAAAATTGCTGTTTAATTTAGAAAGGAGTATTTGGAGTCAGAAGTCAAAATGTGGGCAAGGTTGACTTGCACAGTTCATATCTTTCAATGATATTAATACTTAACACCCAACAATCTCAATCTTGACAATAAATATTTCCCAGCATGCTTTAGGAGGAGGCAGGAACATCAGCCTCACTTCCTTACAAATTCTACAACAGGTAGAAATGAGGCCAAGAATGAGGCCAAACAAGGCTAAAAATGTGTGTCACAAACATATAGGCTGGTCCTTATAACAGTCCTGGCTTCCTCGGTCTTACAGATGTATTGATTTCAAGATCAGCAAACAAGTAAGCACAATATCTCCAGCAGTCATGGGGCCGTGCAAAGACAGAGAAAAGCTTTATGAGGATTTTGTAGAGACTGGAGGTGTCGGCCCAGGCTCCAGCTCCAGAGGCTCTGTACACTTGCTTAAACCTCTAGAGTACGTTTTCCACAGCTAGAAACCTTTTCTGGGTCTTTAAGTTTGAGAGTGGATCAGAGGCATTAAAATCAAAGTTTCTAGCAGAAGCTATATTATTATATATAGTTTTTAATCCCTCTACTAAATCTTGAGAGGTAGAATGACCATTTCTTTAGTGATTACTGTATGTCAGGGACTCTACAAACCTCCACTTGCAAGATAGTTTTAACTTTTTAGTATGAAAATGTCCATACTTACATAAAAGTAGAGAGAAAAACAAACTCCCATATACCCTTCACCCAGCTTAACTACTGTCAACTCAGTCCATCTATATTTCATCTATCGCTCCACCCATTCTTGTTGGAGTATTTTAAGGCAACTTCCAGACTTCATGTATTTTTACCCCCAAATGCTTGAGTGTGCATCTAAACACACATACACACACATATATTTTTTTCTTCCATAACCACAATGTCACTTATAATTTTAGCCCCCATTTATTGGTGAAAACTGTAATCTCTGTGAAGTTAACAGCTTGTCTAAAGGTCACAGGGCAAATAAATGAGTCAGTCAGGTCCTATTTTAAGTTGTAAACTGTCAGGTTCTTCCACTATAGCAAGCTGCTTCCCATTGCTCGATCGCTGTACCAGTGTATAAATGTTTGTCCCCAAGGAGAAACATGCTTAGATGTAGACTAAAACTGGAACAGCCCATCTCCTACACATTAATTTTTCAGATGCTTCTAAGCAAAAACAGGTACATGAAGCATTTCTGTAATAAAGTAGATTAAACTGTATCTACATAGTGTGCTTAAAAATGTTTGTATAAGTACAAACATATCAAGTCATACTTTGCTACTAATTTCCACTATAATTTCATGAGATACATTTTATATAAATATTTAGCTCCCTAAATGTAAAATGTATACACACAAAGTACTTAATGTAAGGCTTTTTCTTTGTCCAAACAATTTATATGAATGTAATTCTCCCACTAATCCCCATGAGAAGTCAATCAAATGGAACATCAGTGACTTAACTGCATTTTCAGTGAAAGCTCGTGTATATTATGTCGCAATCTTTGGGCATCTTCTGTGAGACCAGAATATTTCAGAAGCCAGTCGAGTTACACCATTGCAAGAGCCAGGGAGTTATACACAGTGCATTTTCCTAGATGGTCAACCTTACTCAGTGGTAGTAATTTTGTATTTAAAAGAAGGTACATTTATTATTCAGTACAATATAAAATTTGCAGGAATTTAAAAACTAAAACCAAAGACTTCCAACAAAGTTCTTGCAATAGGCTGGTTTTAGGACTGTGATTCCAGATTTTTGTTTTTTCCTGCTCTTAAAAATACTTTGGAGGAAAAGTTTGAGAAGGACTTAATTGAAGAGTCATGATAAAGATGAAGAAGTATGAAACAGGGCAAGGACAATTAGATAGGAGAAAGACAGAGATAAGAGGCATTAGACAAAGGAAAGGGGCAAATCTGGGCTGGAATATGAGAGTAAGAGAAAGGAACAGATAAAAGATTCCTAAGAGGTTTCTACCTGGGTGATTGGGAAGTACAGAACCATTACCTATTAACAAAGTAGAAGAAACTGAAATCATTGGCTGACGGTGGGAGAAGCTGGGGTTTAGGGCTTGAGAACAGTGGGAAAAAAAATGACTTGGATAACATGATAGGGGTCAACTTGAGGTCAATTAAAAAACAATGATTGAGCAGCACTGGGAATTTAGCTAAGGTTAGAGAACAGGGATTCATACTAGAATCTATTTGCTGTTATGTGACCAGTAGCAGGAATGCTCAAGGGCACAGGGAAGAAAAATAGCTGGTTTATTTTTTCCAAGGTTGGAAAGTTAAGGGCATTAAAATAAGTGTATCTATGCCATAGTAAACCTTTATAGGGACTGAGATTTTAAGTTCTGGGTAACATGGGGTAGCTATATTGGAGTGGCACTACCTCTTCAAAGAAAAGATCCTGAAACTACAAGCTCTGTTCTGAAAACTGCTATGAGGCTTCTTTGGGATTTAAGTACCTAATAGTTAAACAGCCATTAAAAGATTTACTAGACACTCGCTTTAAGTGACCCCAGGGATGTCCTTCAATTTCACTCAACATCTGCAGTTCCTTTGAACTTTTTTTTTTGCTCTCCAAAAATGCTGATACACATAAAAGATGTATAAATCGAAGTGATGTTTTAATTCACTAAGTGCCTGAAGGGAAGGTGCACTAAGAAAATATATTCAATGAGAAGTTGATTTCTAATGGAGTTTGTTACCACAGCGGTACATGTCATTGTGTACACTAGAGACAAATAGCCCTCAACAGCAACAACAAAAACCAATCTCAATACACAGGGAGAAACTAAGAAAATATAGCTCACCTCTAATTTCTGGTTCAAATTGCTCAGTTCAAAGGGTATTTCTTCTTTGACGTGTGGTACTTCTTTTTGTCGAAAATTATTTTGTTTCATCTGGTGTAATCTCAGTTTTTCAAAGCTATTAGTTAGTTTGGAGAACTGTAAATAATACAGAATGATAACATTTTACTATTGGTTATTTCTACCTCGATTTCACGATAGTTCTTTTCTTGTGTACCTCTTTCAAAATTTAAGTCACGATTAGGAAATGCAGTAAAGCTTAAATGTTCCAATTAGTGAAGATAGAACTAGTTATTAAAACTAAATTATTGAAGCTGAACGCAATTCAGCTTTCATGTAAATTTGGAAGTTCATTAACTGCACAGTTAAACAGCGATTCACTTGATAAAATGTTTTGTTCAGTTTTGTCTTAACCATATGTAGCAAGGCTCAAAATTTAAAACAAGCAAGTTTTTTTCTTATTTTTATTTAGTGACATCTTGTGTTGACAATTTTAATTTCAGTAACTCAATCTATAAAATAACCAACTTATACTCCATTTAAGAAAACTAAGGACTTAATTTAAAAGATACAAACAACATACACTTATTCATGTTGATATAAGTTTAAATAAAATTAAATATCAAGCTTGATCTTTTTCTTACCAGTAATTCTTGTTATAACTTAGACTCTGTATTATTTTTTTTCTTGCTTCTACCTTCAAGTAATTGATTATAAGTGTCATGGTCTATCAACATCTGTTGATAGGAAATTTCTAAATAACTTAACAAGTTTTTTTGTTTTTATTTTTTATCTTGAAATAAGTATAGATTCAGAGGAAGTTGCAAAGATATTACAGAGAGGTTCTGGGTCCTCTTCATCCAGTTTCCCCAAATATTTACACCTTATTGAACTATATAGTACAGTATCAAACCCAGGAACTTGATGTCAGTACAATATGTGCAAGAGTGTATCAATAGTTCATTCCTTTTTATTGTTCAGTATTATTCCATGGTATGGATGTAACCACAGTTTGACCATTCACGTATTGAGACGTTTTTGGTTGCTCCCAGTTTTTGACTATTATAAGTAAAGCTGTGAACAATTGTGTCTACTTTATCTGACAGTAATGTAGTCATTGCTGCTTCCTTTTTCCTTCTCACATTGTTTTTAAAATTGATATATAATTCACCTACTATAAAATTCACCCTTTAGAGTATATACTTCATTGGTTTCTAGTATATTCATAGTTGTATAACTATCACACTACCTAATTTCAGAATATTTTCATCACCTCTGTTAGAAACCCTATATCTGTTAACAGGGACTACACATTTCCTCCTTCCCCAAGGCCTGGCAACAACTAATCTACTTTCTGTTTCTATAGATTTGCCTATTCTGATCATTTCATATTAATGGAGTCATACAACATGTAGTCTTTTGTGTCTGGTTTCTTTCACTTAGCATAATGTTTTCAAGGTTCATCCATGTTGTAGCATGTATCAATATTTCATTCCTTTTAATGGCTGAATAATATTTCATTGCATGGATATACCACATTTTGTTTATCCATTCATCAATTGATGGACACTTGGATTGTTTCCACTTTTTGGATATTATGGAAAAATGCTACTATGAACATCTGTGTACAAGTTTTTGTGTGGATATATGTTTTAATTTCTCTTGGGTATATACCTAGGAGTAGAATAGCTGGGTCACATGGAAACTCTAAGTTTAACTTTTTAAGGAACTGCCAAACAGTTTTCCAAAGTGGCTGCACCATTTTTCATTTCCAGTGGTAATGTATAGGATTCCAATTTCTCCATATCCTCACAAACATTTGCTGTTATCTATCATTTGGTTATAGCTATTAGCAGGTGTGAAGGGGTATCTCATTATGGTTTTGATTTGCATTTCCCTAATGACTAATGATGTTCAGCACTTTTTCATGTGCTTATTGGTCATTTATTTATCTCCTTTGGAGAAATGCCTATTTATACCTATGCCCATTTTAAAATTTGGTCTTCTTTTTACTGTTGACTAGTAAGAGTTTTTTTTTTTAAATTATGGACACTAGTCCCTTATCAAATATATGATTTGCAAATGTTTTCTCCCATTTTGTCGGTTGTCTTTTCACTTTCTTTTGGTGTGCTCTGAAGCACAAAGGTTTTTAAAATTTTCATGAAATCAAGTTTACCTAATTTTTCTTTTGGTGCTTTTGGTGCCAAATCTAAGAAACTATTGCTTAATCCAAAATCATGAGGATTTACTCCTATGTTTTCTTCTAAGAGTTTTACAGATTTAGTTTTTATATTTAGGTCTTTGATCCATTTTGAGTTAATTTTTGTCTGTGGTAAGGGTTGAACTTAATTCTTTTTCATGTGGATATCCAGTTGTTCTGTCACTGTTGAAAAGACTAGTTTTTCTCCATTGAATTATTTTGGCACCACTTCTGCTCTCTTTTGATTAATATTTGTAGGGTATATATTTTTCTATCTTTTTTTGTTTTTTCTATTTTTTACTTTCAATTTACATATGTAGTTATATTTGAAGTGAGTTTCTGGAACACAGCATATAGTTTGGTCATTTTTAAAATTTACTCTGTAAATCTCTATCTTTTAACACGTGTATTTAGACCATTTTCATTTAATGTAATTATTATTATGTTAGGGTTTAAGCCTGACATTTATTTGTTTTCTGTTTGTTATCCAGGTTTTGTTTTCTCTGTTTTAGCTTTCCTGACTTCCTCTGGGTTCTTTGAACATTTTTTAGAATTCCATTTTGATTTATCTATAGTATTTTTGAATGTATTTCTTTGTATAGCATTTTTAGTTATTGCTCTAGGTGTAATATTATAGATACATAGCTTATTACAATCTACTGGTGTCAACATTTTACCAGTTCAAGTGAAGTGCAGCATCTTAGTTCTCTTTATGTCCCTTTGCCATGACCCATTTCTAACATTATTGTCTTTAAGAAATTTCTCAATATACATTAAGAATCACTTTAGACACTGTTATAATTTTTGCTTCAGCTGTCAAACAATTTATCAATAGAAAACTCAAGAGAAGTAAAGTCTATTGCATTTACCCATGTTCTCACTTTTTCCATTTTTTTTCTTCCTTCCTGATGTCTCAAAAGTCTTTATCATTTCCTTTCTACCAAGAGAACTTCCTTTGGCTATCCTTTTAGGGCAGATCTATTACTGACAAAATCTCTTAGTTTTCCTTCATTTGAGAATTTCTCAATTTCCTCTTGATTCTTAAGGATATTTTCTCTGAACATGGAATTCTGGGTTGACACTTTTTCTCTTTCAGCAATTGAAAAACATTCCACTTCCTTCTGGCCTCCGTGGTCTCTGATAAGAAATCCATTACCTGAATTGGCTTTTCTACATAGGCAAAGTGTTATTTCTCTCTTCCTGTTTCCAAGACTTTGTCTTAGTTTTCAGAACTTTGACCATGATGTGTCTTGGTGTAGATTTGTTTGGATTTATCATATTTGAGTGTCACACAGCCTCTTGAATCTGTAGATTTACATCTTTTGCCAGGTTTTGAAACTTTTCAGTCATTACTTCTTTGAATACTTTTTCAGTCCTACCCTTTTTTCTCCTCTTTTCTGGGACTCTGATGATACAATTTTTCAACCTTTTGTAATAATACTACAGGTCCTTGAGGTTCATTTTCTTTTAGTCTGTTTTCTCTCTGTTATTCAGATTGGGTAATTTCTATTTTGCTATGTTCAAGTTCACTGATTATGTCCTCTGTCCTCTCCATTCTGCTTTTGAGCTTATCCATTGAATTTTTTTAGTTTGGTTATTGTATTTTTCAGTTATAAAATTTCTAACTGCTTGCTCTTTAGTTTTATTTCTTTGCTAAAACGTTCTAATTTAATTTGTTTCAGGGATGTTTGTAATTGCTCACTGAAGCATTTTTATAATAGCTGCTTTAAACTCCTTGTCAGATAATTCTAACACCTATATCAACTCAGTGTTGGTGTCTCTTGATTGCCTATTCTCATTCAAGTTGAGATTTTCCTTGTCTTCGGTGTGATGAGCGATTTTTTAACTGAGGCCATTTTTGGGTATTGTGTTACATGACTCTAGATTTTATTTAAATATTGTGTTTTAGCAGTCCTTTTCTGACAACATCCCAGTAGGGAAAAATAGAATGCTGCCTCGTTGCTGTCAGCTGGCAGGGAAAGTTCAGGTCTTAACTTGGCCTCAGCTGGTAACTGGGAGGAGGTATTCCTCATTACTGCTGAGTGGGAGTGAGAGTTCAGCCTCCCCACATTTTCCACTGACAACACTTTGATTGGAGGGGCATAGGTGCCTTGTTACTGCTTCTCACATGGCCTTCAATGATGCTGTAGTGAGGGGCGTAGCCCTGTTACTATGGAGAGGTGGTGAATGTCCTGACTCCTCATTAGGCTTCCTTGGATACCATTCCAGAGAAGAGGAGGAGGGCTGCCTCATCACCACCAGATGGCCAGAGAAGTCCAGGCTCTCCACATGGTCTCCACTGACACCATGGGCTGGGGAGGGCCTTGTTGACACCCCGTGGCGATGAAACTCCTGGATTTCCACTCAGTCTTCTCTGACTCCATCCAGGTTGGGGCCTGAGCTACCTCATTATAGATAGTAAGGGTGGAACCGAGGCTGTCCACTCAGTCTCTGCTGGTGAAGTGGGTTTGCAGCCATAGTCTTATTCTGTGGCCTTTGGCTAGTGTCAAGCAGTTATTATCTAAAAGTGTTTAATCTTGGTAGGTTGTCTGTTCTTCTGGTTTTTCACTTGTAGGCAGCAGGCTTTCCTTGGGGCTCTTTTTGTTTGATTGTGCCCACTGGAGTGTCTGGGTTGCTGGCTTCTCTGTTATCCAGTCTGGGATATAAGAGGTAAAAAGAAATTCCAGGAACTCACCACCATGTTGTTCCTTGGGTCCCAAGGTCCTAGTTGGTCTGTCTTTCCTCTCCACTTCTCAGAGTCTTCTTATTGTTTTATAAATAATGCCCAGGATTTCTAGTTCCATTTAGCAGGAAGAATAGGGGAAAGTACATTGACTCCATCTTTCCAGAAGTAGAAATCTCAAATATATATATAATTATAGTTTTATAATGGTTAGAAGGAAAAGAAAACATCCCATTTTATAAAAGGAAGCAATTTCTACAAGAAAGTTTTGACAGAGTTGAGTTTTTTAAGGCAGAGTGTGGTAAAATGTACCCTTAAGAAATTTTAGGAAAATAAGATTGTAAAGAAATGAGGAATTTCAAAGAAAGAAGCAGTAGAGTGAGCCAGCAGCAACAAAAGCATGTTTGCCACAAGATATCACTTTCTGGTTAGAAAAATGACATATTACTAGTTATTATGCAAACCAAGTCAAATACATAGTACTTTTCTTTTTCTCTCTGTCTTTTTCCCTCCTTTCCTCTTCCTTCTCTTCTGCCTTCCCCCCCCTAACTCTCTCCTTTCCTTTCTTTTAACCAGAGAAGAAAAGAGAAGCAGAAAACTGCAGCGGAAGCATTATGGCTGTTCTCTCAACAACGATGTAGTGTTTCCAAAGTGTATCCTATGAAATACCTGTTTATGGTGTTTACATTGTAGCTGTGCTATGGTGTTAGTTGGTTTTAGTTTAAAAAACAAAAGGGTTCCATGGTCAAATATGTTTGAAAAATGATGGATTAAAAGGGCTAAATGGATGTTTTCAAAGCAAGACTTCTCACAGCCTGTAATATGCTACTATGCACTGTGAATGTCCAGGAGAAGAGGAAGAGTAAATAGCATTTCCTAAGCTCTCAGTGTTAGTACACAGAACAAATTTTTGTGAAAAGTGCCGTAAAGACATTTGTTGGCTAGCTGGCAGCTGAGTAATAAAATAGAGCTGCAAAGCATCAAATGGCAAGGATTCATATATTAAATGACTGCTCAGTGCCTGTAAACAAGCCCAAAACTTTTTAACAACAGACATGAAAAAGAAATCCAGAAATTAAAGATCTGGTAAGCTACGGCTGAACTCGTTAAATATAATTTAGAGATGGTACTTAACTTGTATCTAGATTTCTGTATTTTTTCAAACTTATTCCAGGTTGTGATCTCTTTGTTTATACTGAAAAATTATAGGGATTCAATATTTATGTTGCTATGTTAGAGCTTCATCTTTATAGAAAAAGTAAGGTTGATTGACTTAAGTGTTAAATGCTTAGAGTCTTAACTAGGAAAACCCATATAAAGTTTTGTAATTCAAGCTACCATCTAGCAGCAGCTATTTAAATTGCAGGCAAAATATCTAGGTAGACTTAAGAGCTAGTCTTGTAAGATCATACCCATTAAGTGGAATCAAGTGCTTCATATTCCTATTGTAATGGCTGATCACCTCCCTAAAATGGTACATAAGGAGGAACTTTAACTTCTTTGGGCTCTTTTAACTATATTATCATCTGTGAAATCTCTGCACTCCAGAGAAAGCTGGTTGTAAAGTAAAATTCATAATCAAACCATATTTCCCATTGATTAATTTACTAAGTGAAGCAAGGATACAGTACCTATGAGACCTGAGATGCTCAGATGCTTATTGCCCTATGTGTCACCTGTGGGAAGAAAGAGAAGACTTTTTGCTTCCTAGCACAGTGGGGAGTATAATATAGGGATAAATCAGAAAGAAATCAGTATCCCTCTCATCATATATGCAGAAGCCCTCTCATTTATGAAACAGCCCTACCAGTAATAAAGCAATAAAGACCAGTTTTGTTCTTTCAAATATCTATTTCATAATAGCAAACCTCCATATTTTAAATTGCCATAGAAGAAAGGACACCCCTATTAGGAAGTAGTGACTACAAAAGATAATACTTTGTTGTTGTTGTTCACAAAGCTAATTATCATGATATAATTAACCTACTAATCACTTGATAAATAGAAAGCCATTAGTCTAGCACTGTGCTAAGAGTTAAAGGGATACAGGGCTGACAATCTAATAAAAGAGACAAAATCAATACACATAAAACAATGAAACACAGGGCCAAACATATAACCTGTAGTTGAAATACTAGAACTTTTGCTTGTACTAAAAATAATTCATTTTAACAAAATTAACACAATTTTATAGGTCAAAACATATACCAAAACATATAATATTAAATTGTAATAAGTTTCCTTACTTGAGCTTTTAGGGTTTGTAGTTGTCCTTCGTAATTCTGAGTCATTGCTAAGTTACATTTTTCCAAACTGTCCAACTTCTGTCTAAGTAACCCCACCTGAATTAAGAATAAAATTTAATTTTTCTAAATTTTGCCTGACAAAATCAGAAAATGTACAAAAGAGGAGTACAGTTCACATAAAACTGCTGTACCAAACCAAGAATAAATATTTGTACTGTGGTTCTTAGAATAGTTATTAATAATTAAATTCACAGAAACCAAATGTAGCTAGCACTATTCCACTGGGTACACATTAAGACAGTATGGTATGGATGTTTGACAAAAGATCCTTCTCACCGGCACATTCTAAAGCAAGATTTAAAATTTACTTCGCATTATCTTTTTGGGAGGCTTATGTCATCGTTCCTGGGGCAGAACCCCTGCAGACACACTTCAGCCTTTATTTTAGGTGCTACTACCTTCAATGGGAGCTCTGTTTTAGTGGTGTTGTGGAATAATTGTTACATTTTTATAAGGACTAACAAATTAAAAAGAAAAAGAAAAATGTCTAAGAGGAGTCCTTAGGGATTTGGCTTACAGAATTTGTCCGCTTAAAAAGTAGGCGAGGCCCCTGCTCGCACATCTGTATTGTGACAGGTACAAAAATGAGAAAATAGTCCCTTCCGTGTGCCAGGTCTTATGACCTGCCTCTATTGATAACTAACTAGGCCAAACATTAACTTAGTTAACCATGACAAAAAACTAAGTTCCATTGAGAGGCCATTAGAGGTAGAAAAACGGCCACTGAACAAGTTGACTTGATGTTTTAGTTATTAGCATGTGATCAGTAAACATGTTTCTTATGCCTCACCCCAAAGAAAAATTCACAGACATGAAAGTCCACATTAGGTGAAGCGTATGCCTTTCCTGAACTCCTCTGCAGGCCCGAGAGCACTCAGACCTCCTTCTACCATCACCAGCTTGGCCACAAGCACCTTCACCGGGGCCCAGGGCATTCCTCCCAAGTGGGCGCCCAGGTACACACACACTCCCTTCACCAAACTGTTTTCTCTCTTGTTCTGCAATCAAGGCTTTACCTTTTACTTCTTTTAGGAAAGATTCTTCTAGCAGATGAGAAAAGGCAAATGTTCCTGAACTCTGCCTCATCCAAAGGCACAGCTTTGTTGACTACTTTGTTTCTACAGCAGCAAAGGCACGGACATCTTTGCTTGCAAACAGCATTTATTTCACATACATATTGAATGTTTGTTCACTTTCCTAGATGACATTGACTAGACTCTATTTCTGTCTGCATTGGCAAATTACTACCAGTTTAAGCTCTGTTTGCCGCTTATTTGATAGAATACATTTAGCACACTGTGACAGAATTTCAAGCTATAAATACTATTGCTGATGCCTGATAAAAAGTATGTGTAATGAAAAATATATTTGGACAGGACAAATACTATTTATAACAGTCTGAGGAATTAACAATTTATTAACACATCTCTGCAGTACCTCTTGACCTTTCTGTTCTAAACAAGTTTGTGCACTTGCCAACTCTTGATCCCGAAGATCTAATCGTGTCTCCAGAGCCCGCATCTTCCTTTCCCAATCCAGTTTTTTGTTGTTTACCATGATGTCAATCTGTTCCATTAATTCCTGAAGCTCAGCCTCACAAGGAGAAACTCTGGCAATTGTAGAAAAGTAAAATACATTTAAAAAGAGTGAAATGTGAGAACAAGAAAAATTATGGTCTTGCTTTGAATAGCTTGATCATTATTTCCTCAAACTGTTCAATTATTCAAATAGGAAGAATTCCGAAAACCAGAGGTTAACGTTTTAAATTAAAACTAAAAGCTAATTTCAGAGCTAACAGTGTACATACTTTTCAAAGGCATTTTAAAAAGTACAGTTGCTGCCATAATATAACGCAATATATTGATAAAGTCACTGCCTGCATTTCTCTTATGTACTGGTGGTAATGCATGGATCTCCCTGACCCAAAAGTTTTGACTTAGACAACGGAGTCCTAAAATGAAAAAATATTGTGTGGATTACGTCAGAAATAAGGTCACAATAAAGAAAGTTAGTTTAAAAATAATAAATTAATTAATTAATTTTAGAGTGGGCTAATTCGAAGGAAAATTCTAATTATGAAAAATGATTCCATGCTCTTACATGTAAATATACATATACCTATGTGCTTATCATAAGTTGAGGAGGTTTGACGGCAGGTCAGCTGGGGCTTCAATTGTGCCTGCCAGGGAGAGAGGAACAAGCCCAGGCTAGGTAGGACCAGATTCAAATGTACTATCTGGGCTACACTGCTGCTCCTTCGGGAGAGAAACTTGGTGTGATCTGGCTGGTGGTATCTCTTTGGAAGGAATCTAAGTGGGCAGGTGTGGGCAGAGTAATGTAAGATTTTAGACAATGGGGATACTATTAGTCAGAAAAGTGGTAATATTTTGAGTCTAGGAAGGTCTACTGTGTTTGAAACAAGACGCTTGATGATAACTAGAATTAGAGACCGAGAGTTGGAGAGATTGCTAAGTGCTCCCAGGGCAGGGTTCTCCTTCATAGAAGCTGAAGCATTCCGCAAGGACCTGGTATAAATCCAGTCATTCAGCCTGGATAAGCAGGTAGATGTTGAGGCCTCAGACTTCAGCTTAAAGAACACACAAATGTCCAGATGAGAAAAGCAAGTTACTTCAGTATCCATTCAATGGTGCTGATAGGGCTTTCAATATATTTGCGTAGCTGGGAGGAAGGCAGGAGAGGCAGGTGTAAAAGACATCATTTCCTCCATTTAGTTTCACCAAATCAGAATTTTAGGGCTAATTAAGGATCATTTAGCATTTTTAAAAAACTGAAGCCCAGCGACATCAAGGTCACACATTAATTAATGGAAGAGCCAGAAATAGATCTTAGACGGCTGCTTCCCATCTTAATTAAGCTCCTTCCTGTATACCACACAGCAAAAGACATGGTGTTTTGCAGAAGAACTTGCTTGAAAAATGTAGTACAAATTAGCTCTGTTGCAATACATTTAGAAATAGGTATTTGAACTCAAAGAACTCAGAATTTCCAGAATCCCTTCCTCAAGTACCCAGAATCATCCTGAACAAGAGATGTCCCTTTGATTGGCTTATTCAACAGCAGATTCACCCGTTTTGACACCACAGAGGTTTTAAGTACAAAATGCCGTTCTTAAGTCTTCTAACATTCCTGGGCTAAGGCCCAAAGGCTCTCAATTTTTACTTAAAACCTAAAACAAGTCTGAGGAAAGGAAATACTAGTTCCTCTATAAAAAACTTGATTGGATTTTGGTTGGAGTTCTGATGTGGGAGAAAAAAACAGAATGAAAAGAATGGTTTTCACACCATTTTTATTTCATAACAACATGTATCACCCTTTACTGTAAATACATTTTGTCTATTTTTTTCTGCTGGTGTAAGCTCTGAAAGAAAAAGGACTACATCAGTCTTGTTCATCACCATCTCCCCAAGGCTTAGCACAGTGCTCCAGCACATAGCAGATGCTCAATAAATCTCTGAAGAGTCAACAAACGAGCTTTTTCCATTACTATCTCCTTGGCATATAGGAATGTACCATACTAATAGAATTAAAATATAGGCCTAAAGTAGAGTGTGGCATAATATGAGCTACTCAACTGGTATTGTTAAATAAGTGAACAAAGTGTTTATTTCCTGGTTATGACTATGATATGCAAAAGTCAGAATATTAGCCTTCAAGGTGGAAGGGCTTTTACAAGTCATCTAGTCCAACTACCCATTCAGTGTTTGCATACCTTCCACAAATGTTTCTGGAGAGAATCATCTATCATACCCCACTGATCAGATTCAGCAAATCTAGAACAGAGCCCAGATTCTGCATTAGTAACAAAGGTATCAAGTACATGCCACTTGGTGCATGCCAAAGTTTGTGATCTGTTTTGTAATATCACTGCCAAGAGGTGACCCAGCCTAGGTCTGAACTTTTCCTTTAGCAGGTAACCACTGTCTGAGATTGCATCTAGACAGAAGTGGGTTTTTAAAAGTTCTTTCTTATACTGAAGAACTTTTTCATCCACTGGTCCTAATTTGATCCACTGTAACCATTGAGAACAAATGCCTTTTCAACACTGTAGACTATAAAATACTTGAATACAGTTATCAATATGCTGAATACAGTTATCAGTGTACCTCCAGATTCTCCCTGAGTCTTCTCAATGTTCAATATTTGAGACTGAATATACTAACAGACAATGCCAGAATATACGGTAATGGATTCTGACCCAAAACCTTTGCAGCAACAGTCCTAGAATGGTCAAGACTTGGTCAATGACTGACAGCTTCCCCAATTTTGCCTCCACTTCCAACTCAGGACCAACCAGAGAAAGGCAAATATGTTCCCCAAACCAATCACATAGGAGGCCCTGCTTCTAACGATCCTGACTCTAGCTTCCCCATGTCGACAGCCTAGGGCTGAGGCATACCTGAAGCCTTCTGGTTTTTCACTGTTAAGCCTTCCCACTCTCCTGCCTGTCTTTGAGTCTGCCAAATGCAAGTGATAGCTGACTCCCTTTTTATAGAAATCTTTGAATAAATAGCCTTCATTTGTTGTTATTGGGTGGTCTTTGTTTATTTTCACAAGTTATCTTTATTTCCTTCAATTGCTTGTAGAGATTTTTTTTTTCTCTACCATTCACTACCTAGTATACTGTCTAGGAAATACTACATGCTTAATATACATTTGTTGAACTGTGTATTAGTTGAAGAAATGAATGACTATTTTAAGATTTTCAGAACCTTCATAATCCTGGCGGCTCTCCTCTGAACAAGTTCCTTCCTGTTTGTCGATTTCCTCCTTGAAATGTATTGTTCAGAACTTTAACATGGTACCCAAGGTATGGTCTAATTAGCTCAGAGAGGGACTCTCATATCCTTTGTTTTAGGTGATACATACTTTCATTCAAGCAGATGAAGATCACCTTAGCTTTGAATTTGGGAGGGGGAAGGGTAAAGCAGTGATATCATATGACTTTTAAGGTGAGTTTTTTCTTGCTAAACACGCTTTTTCCTTTTCATGAATGCTATGAGTAGAGCCACCTACTCACTATCTTGTGATTGTTTCATTTTGGGGGATGCTCCAAGGGCAGGGATTTATATTTATTTTCATTACATTTCAGTGTTACAGTTTCAGCCTCGATGTAGGTTGTCATCACTGATTCTTTAAGGAAGCAAACATTCACAGGTGACTTCTCCCCACTGTCAGAGAAACTAGGAAGATAGAGACAGAAGACCAACTGCCTGTGTATAGGAAGACTTGCAAGGCAGGCAGGTACAGTAACAGATTGATGAATACATACAGTTCTTTTGGGAACAGAAAGGAGGGGCCCGAATACCCCTTGGGTATTGGACAGCGTGGACTATCACAGAAGCCTTCCTGAAAAGAGGTAACACCTGAGCATATATTTTGTGATCCTGGTACTGTCAGAGAATATATTCACTATACCTCCCAATTTTGTGTCAGCAGCAGATTTGATAAGCATTACTTGTTTTACATATACAGTTTTTTTTCCATACAAGTGATTGTTAAATGTCATAAAGGACAGGAGAGAGGACAGAGCCCTCTGGCCTTCCATTATCAAGCCCTTCAGGGTCACAGTGATCTGTTGATTATTTCTTTTATTATAATCAGATGTTAATCCACTTAATTAACCTTACTTTTTTTTCCCACAAAATATGTGGTGAAAAGCCCTATAAAATATGCCAAAGCCCAAGTACATCTCTGTCTATATGTTCTCTGATGTACCAGCATATTTGCACTTTGAAGCAAGGCTGGTCTAGCATGCAGTGGTCCAGGCGCATCCACGCTGAGTCCTGGTGGCCACTGCTTCCTCTTCTGGATGCTCACAAACCACTGATAATCTTTTCCAGAGTCTTACCTAAGATTCAGTCAAACACACTTTTACATCAAATTCAGCTTTTGGTCATATTTAATACTCCCTTTTGAAAGTCAATTGTCTAATCTTGTAGTATATTTTCCCTTCTTCAGTTTCTCAGAGATAATTAATAGCAGTTCAGCTGTCTCAGTATCAATATCTGTTCCAAAATCTAGTGAACTTTAAAATAAAATACAAAAGGCTTAGTTTAGCCTCCTCCACAACTGGACAGTACATTATTTATATTTTTATTTCTTCCTTTAGTCAAATGCTGACTAACACTATGCTAATTACTTTCCTGTACTTCCTGTCATGAATCCTCATAACATCCCATAAAGTAGACCTTATTATTCCAAGTTTAGAAAAGTTGACTGAGGAGCTAAAAAAGAAAAAAAAAATTCTCTGAATCTTTCAGCATTGGAGACTGGTTGGATTGTGCTGGATAACACTACTTAAGACATGTAAACCCCCGCCCTAACTATTGGGTTTATCCTTGGGAGCAATTCACAAGACAAAGATCCTGAGGTCAGGACAGCAGTCTGAATGCATTAAGCCAGAAAGGAGGGGGCACATTGAGACTTGCAGGGTAACATATCAGTCTGGGGATCCTAGAGTTAAAATATCAGGACATCATTATTTGGAGATGAAGAGAGAGCAAACTAGAAAGCTGGTGATGTAAATGGAGGCAGTAGTGGCAAGTGTGTTGGGAAAGGGCAGGGGAATGGAATGTGGAGAGAGCCATTCAGAGTAAAAGGGGCTAGAGTAAGATACATGTAATATATGTCACCCCAAAGTCCTTTAACAATGGGCTTAGGTGCTGATTCTTTTTTTTTTTTTTTTTTTTGCGATAGACAGGCCTCTCACTGTTGTGGCCTCTCCCATTGCAGAGCACAGGCTCCGGACGCGCAGGCTCAGCGGCCATGGCTCACGGGCCCAGCCGCTCTGCGGCATGTGGGATCTTCCCAGACCGGGGCACGAACCCATGTCCCCTGCATCGGCAGGTGGACTCTCAACCACTGCATCACCAGGGAAGCCCAGGTGCTGATTCTTAAAAGGCAGACCTTCATCAGACAGATAACTATGGTGACCACATGATTTGTTATCCAACCCAGGACAATTTTAAAAGTGAAAGGGGCACTAATATTAATTATTCCAGGACAACAGGTATAAACAGTGTCTGTTCTCGGCAAACTGAAATGTAGGGTCAGTCTATACATCACCAGTCTGGAAAACAGAAGGGGATAACAGGTCTATTTAAAAAAAAAAAAAGAGTGAGTTCAGTTTAGGACATGAGAGATGTCTGACAGAAATGGATCTTCACCTTGGGAGAGAGAAGAGGGGCTTTGCCTTAAAAAACAAATATAGAAGTCATCACGGAGAAAGGGGAGGGAGAGAGGAAGGGAAGCAGGGAGAAAAAATAAAGAGGACACTATTTCATGCAACATGGACAAGCCTAAGAAAATGAGTTTCCAAAAGGCTGATGAGCAATCTTATCAGGTCTTACCTTTTTCAAAATATTCTAATAAAACTCATTTTAAAAATGTATTAACATACTATCTGTCTTAGTTATATTACTATTATTTAGTTCTACTAAATGTATAGTGACACAATATATTCAAAGTGGTGAAAGAAAAAAATTTTCAACCAAGACTATTCTAACCAGCAAAGTTATCATTCAGAAAAGATATAAAGAATTTTCCAGAAAAGCAAAAGCTAAAGGAGTTCATCACCACTAAATTGGCCTGACAGGAAATGTTAAAGGACCTTCTTGAAGCTGAAAAGAAAGGGCACTGATTAATAACAAGAACACATATGAAAGAATAAATCTCACTGGAAAGATAAATATATAGTAAAGGTAGTGAGTTAATCACTTATAAAGCTAGTAAGAAGATTCAAAAACAGGTAGTAAAAATAACTATGATTACAACAATTAAGGGATATACAAGATGAAAAGATGTAAAATGTGACATCAAAAACATTAAATGCAGCAAGGGGAAGAGTAAGAATGTTGAGCTTTACAATGGTATCAAACTTAAGTTATTATCAACTTTATGTCAACTGTTATAGATAGCAATTGTTACATGTAAACCTCATGGTAACCACAAAGCAACAACCTATAGTAAATACCCAAAAGATAAAGGAATATAAGCATACCACTAAAAAAAGTCATCAAATCACAAAGGAAGAGAGCAAGAGAAGAAGAAAGGAACAGAGAGGAACTGTAAAAACAGCTAGAAAACAATTAACAAAATGGCAGTAAGTGCACAGCTATCTTAGGGACTTTCCTGGTGGTCCAGTGGGTAAGACTCCACACTCCAAACACAGGGGCCTGGATTCCATCCCTGGTCAGGGAACTAGATACCACATGCATGCCACAACTAAGAGTTCACATGCTGCAACTAAGAGTCCGCACGCCACAACTAAGAAGTCCACATGCCGTAACTAAGAAGCCCTCATGCCGTAACTAAGAGTCTGAATGTCACAGCTAAGAAGTCCACATGCCACAACTGAGACCCAGCACAGGCAAAATGAATAAATAATAAATAAAAATAATTTTTAAAATTAAAAAAAATAATTACTTTAAATGTAAATGGACTAAATTCTCCAATCAAAAGACACAGAGTGGCTGAACAGATAAGAAAATAAGGCCCATCTATATGCTGCCTACAAGAGACTCAATTAGGATGTAAGAACACACATAGACTGAAAGTGAAGGGATGGAAAAAGATATCTCATACAAATGGAAACTGAAAAAAAAGTTGGAGTAGCTATACTTTTATCAGACAAAATAGACTTTAAAACAAAGACTGTAACAGAGACAAAAAAGGGCATTGTATAATGATAAAGAAGTCAGTCCAACAAGAAGATATAACATTTGTAAATATTTACACACCCAACGTAGGAGCACCTAAATATATAAAGCAAATATTAACAGACCTAAAGGGAGAAATAGACAGCAATACACTAATAGTAGGACACTATAATACTCCACTTACATTAATGGATAGATCATCCAGACAGATAATCAATTAAAAAACATCAGCCTTTAAACAACACATTAGACCAGATGGACTTAATAGATATTTATAAAATACTCTATCCAAAAGCAATGAAAACACAGTCTTCTCAAGTGTACATGGATCATATGTTAGGTCACAAAACAAGTCTTACTAAATTTAAAAGGACTGAAGTCATATCAAGCAACTTTTCTGACCACAGTGTTATGAAACTATAAATTTATTATACAAGGAAACTGGAAAATTCACAAATGTGTGGATATTAAACAACATGCTACTGAATAACCAAAGGTTCAAAGAAGAAATAAAAAGAGATAGTAAAAAATACCTTGAGACAAATGAAAATGGGTATGTAACATACAAAATTTATGGAATGCAGCAAAAGTAGTCCTAAGAGGGAAGTTTTAGCTATAAATACCTACCTCAAGAAAAAAAAAAGTCTCAAATAAACAATCTAACTTTACACCTCAAGGAACTAGAAAAAGAACAAACAAAACCCAAAGTTAGTAGAAGGAAGGAAATAAAAAGATTAGAGCAGAAGTAAGTGAAATAGAGATTAAAAAGACAATAAAAAAAGATCAGTGAAACTAAGCTGGTTCTGTGAAAAAGATAAATAAAATTGACAAACCTCTAGCTAGACTCACCAAGAAAAAAAGAGAGGACTCAAAATCAGAAATGAAAGAGGAGATATTATAACTGATACCACAGAAATAAACAGATCATAAGAGACTACTATGAAAAATTATACACTAACAAATTGGACAATCTGGAAGAAATGGATAAATTCCTAGAAATATACAATCTACCAAGACTGAATCATAATGAAATAAAAAATCTAAACAGACTGACTGCTAGTAAAGAGATTGAATCAATAATCAAAAACCTCTCAACAAACAAAAGTCCAGAACCAGATGGCTTCACTGGTGAATTTTACCAAACATTCAAAGAATTAATACCAATCCTTTTCAAACTCTTCCAAAAAAAAGGAGGAGGGAACTCTTCCAAACTCATTTTATGAGGCCAGCATTACCTTGATTCTGAACCCGGACGAGAATGTCACAAGAAAAGAAAATTACCTGGTGAACACAAATGCAAAATCCTCAACAAAATATTAGCAAACCAAATTCAACAGGCATACACTATGATCAAGTGGGATTTATTCTAGGGATGCAAGGATGATTCAACAACCACAAATCAGTCACTGTGATATGTCACATAGACAAAATAAAGGATAAAAATCATATGATCATATCAATAGATGCAGAAAAAGCATTTGACAAAATTCAACATCCATTATGACAAAACCCCTCAATAAAGTGGGTACAGAGGGGACATACAAAAGTACTTCAACATAATAAAGGCCATATGTGACACGCTTACATCATACTCAATGGTGAAAAGCTGAGTTTTTCCTCTAAGATCAGGAACAAGAAAAGGATACCTACTCTTACCACTTTTATTAAATTTAGCATTGGAAGTCCTAGCCAGAGTAATTGGGCAAGAAAAAGAAATAAAAGGCATCCAAATTGGAAAGGAAGAAGTAAAACTGTCACTCTATTAAGATGACACTATATATATATATATATGGTATAAAGACTCCATCAAAAAACTGTTAAAAACTAATAAACAAATTCAGTAAAGTTGTAGGATACAACATCAATATACAAAAATCTGTTGTATTTAAATAAACTAATAATGAACTATCAGAAAGAGAAATTAAGCAAACAATCCCATTTACAATTGCATCAAAAAAGAAAAAAATACCTAGCAATAAATTTAACCAAGGAGTTGGAAGACCTGTATATTGAAAACTACAAGACATTAAAGAAATTGAAAACAATACAAATAAATGGACAGATATTCCATACTCATGGATTGGAAGAATTAATATTGTTAAAATGTCCATACCACCCAAATCAATCTACAGATTCAATGCAATCCCTATCAAAATCCCTATCCCAATGGAATTTTTCACAGAAATAGAACAAATAATCCTAAAATTTGTATGAAACCATAAAAGACCCCAAATAGCCAAAGCAATCTTGAGAAAGAACAAAGCTGAAGGTATCAAACTCTCTAATTTCAAACTACATTACAAGCTATAGTAATTTAAACAGTATGATATTCAGAGAAAAGCAGACACACAGATCAAAGGAAGAAAATAAAGAGCCCAGAAATAAACCCAAGCATATATGGCTAAATAATTGATGACAAAGAAGCCAAGAATACACAATGGGGAAAGGACAGTCTTTTCTATAAATGGTTTTGGGAAAATTGGACAGCCACATGCAGAAGATTGAAACTGGACTAATACTTTTACACTATACACAAATATTAACTCAGAATGGATTAAAGACTGGAGTGTAAGACCCGAAATTATAAAATTCCTAGAAGAAAACAAGTGGTAAAGCTCTTTGACATTATGCCTTGACGATGATTTTTTGATTCTTACACCAAAAGTACAAGGAACAAAAGCAAAAATAAACAAGTGGGACTACATCAAACTAAAACGTTTCTACATAGCAAAGGAAATCATTGACAAAATGAAAATGGAGAAAACATTTGCAAATATCCAAAATATATAAACAACTAATACAACTCAATACAAAAAAATATGATTAATAAATGAGCAGATCTGGGGCTTCCCTGGTGGTGCAGTGGCTGAGAGTCCGCCTGCCGATGCAGGGGACACGGGTTCGTGCCCCAGTCCGGGAAGATCCCACATGCCACGGAGCTGCTGGGCCCGTGAGCCATGGCCACTGAGCCTGTGCGTCTAGAGCCTGTGCTCCACAACGGGAGAGGCCACAACAGTGAGAGGACCCCATACCGCAAAAAAAAAAAAAAAGCAGATCTGAATAAACATTTTTCCAAAAAAGACATACAGATGTCCAAAAGACACATGAAAAATGCTCTTTATCATTAATCTACATCACTAATCATTAAACATAATGCAAAAAAACCCCACAATGAGATATCACCTCACACCTGTCAGAATGGCTATTATCAAAATGACTAGAAATATAAAGTGTTGGCAAGGATGTGGAGAAGAGAGAACACTTGTACACTGTTGGTGGGAATGTAAATTGGTACAGTTTTTATGGAAAACAGTATGAAGGTTCCTCAAAAAATTAAAACTAGAACTACCATACGATCTAGCAATTACACCTCTGGGCATTTATCTGAAGAAAATGAAAACACTAACTTGAAAAGATATATGCATCCCCATGTTCATTACAGCATTATTTAACAATAGCCAAGTTATGGAAACAAAGTAAACGTCCATTGATGGATAAATGGATGAAGATGTGGTACATGTATGTATATGTGTGTGTGTGTATAGACACACACACACACACACAATGGAATATTATTCAGCCACACAAAAGAGTGATATCTTGCCATTTGCAACAACATGGATGAACCCTGAGGGTATTACGCTAAGTGAAATAAGTCAGACACTGAAAGACAAATACCATATGTACTCTCTTATATGTGGAGTCTAAGATATATATATATATAAGATATATGTATATATAAACCAAACTCATAGATACAGGTAACAGATTGGTGATGGCCAGAGGCAAGAGGTGGAGGTAGGAGAAATGGATAAACTGTTTTTTCAGTTTCAAAAGTAATAATAAAGAGAATTGAACATTTCTGTGGTGGCTCACAAATCCTATTTGCACGTCACATTCTGTACTACACCTGAAACATAATTAGAACCAAATGAGAGAGACTCCAGCAGAACTCCTAGAACTCACTTTTGTAGACATGTCTGTGGTGTCAGCCTGCTCTTTAGTCAACTGTCTCTCCTAAAACAGTAAATGAAAGATTTATCACTTTATGATTTTTAGGTCATAGTTTCATGGTTGTCCTTGTTCAAAATTAATTATTGAATTATAGTTAAAAGTAGCTTTTTCTCAAGCACTTTTTTTGTTGTCCAAAAATGTTATTTACTGTCACCATGAGTGTTTGCTGACATACTAGCATTGCAATGCCTATTCTTATTGCATATTTGAGATGGTGGCTCATATTCAGTCCATTCTTTGCTCTCATTTGTGATAAGCTTAATGTTAGGATGTGGAGGAGGTGTAAATCCCACTATTCCAATAAAGCATGCTTAACTGTACTTATAAAGGCCTTATTCTAAAGCCTTCATTATAATCATCAAAAAAAGATGTTTATAGAAAGAAAATGCAATGTCATAGCTTTCAAGTCTCTATCAATGTTTTATAAGAATTTATAAATGAGATTTAAAATCTCATTTTTTTTATGTTCTAAAGGGAATGGAAATTCTGTTTAAAGATCTACATTACAGATAAACTTTTTCTTGAAACTTTTCTATGATAATTATTCACATTCTGAGTAACATCTTGGTTCACAGATCGAATGAGGTAAGGAGACAGTGAAATGTTAGCAAGCACTAACCCTCTTTCTTCAGGGTGATTTCTACAATCATCTAGAAGCATAAATAATTATCTGAAAAATTATTCCATATTAATACATACAAACATAGGATACAATTAATAGTAAATAAATATTTACACACGCATTAACTTAGATTTTTTTGTTTGTTTTTTTATATTTCTTTTTGTAAGCCTATGGGAGAGGTTGAAACTAAAGCAAATCTGGACATATTATAAAGCCACTGAAAAAGTACGAACCCAAAATCAAATTTGTATCTGACGTATATTGCTATCCCATTTTCAACATCTATAATTACCCTTTGTAATTTTTTTGACTATTTAAACATTTAAATATTTAATGACTGACTTCCACTAATAACCATAAGTATGGATTCTATAAGCCAATCTCTTAAGACAATTAAAATTCCCTCCTGCCAAAAGGTCTATCTGATGAGAGACTGCACTGTTAGTACATGTGAGGACAGTCACTTTACCCTTTTTCTATTTAAAACTGCAGCTGTCTATTTCACTGGATCCTAACAGTGAAGAATTAGGCAAACACTGATAAAATCTGTTTTTCCAATGCTAGAAAACTAAGAAATATACTGTTCCCTAAATGTTAGAAATTTCTAATGAAACTTCTAATGCCAGCTTGTTCTGATAACTTCCAAATCTCTATCTGCAGCCTGAGCTGCTGAGCTCCGGACTTCTCTAACCAACTACCTATTCAACACTGACATTCCCATAGGCGTCTATAGGCATCTCAATCTTCACAAGTTCAAAGCAGAATGCTAGACTCCCTGTGCCACAAACCTGCTCCCACTCCAGTCCACTCCATTTCTTTAATTGGCACCATAGTTACAGTTACTCAAGATAAAAAACTCTTCATGATTCTAGATTTGGGTTTTCCTCAAACCCCAGAACCATAGTCCTATTGGCACTGCCCCCAGTATACTAAATTCTGACTACTTCTCACCATATCCAGTGATACAACCCTAGTCTGTGTCATCCTTATCTCTTGTCTGCTTCCATCCTTATCTCCTATGTGGCTAGTTGCCTACTCAACATCCAGCTTTCCTTTCTTCCATACCAACAGAGCTCTGATGTTATTCAGTGTGGAAATGTGTCCAGTGAAAAAAACAACTACATTTCCCAGCCTCCCCTGGAGCTAGGCATGGCCATGTAACAAAATCTGGCCTATGAAATGTAAGCGGAAGTTGCCGTGAAGCTGTTGAAAAGAAGGCCACAGCAGTTGCTGTTGGTGTCCCACACATCTCTCACACTTACCACTTCAGGGCACTCAGCCTGACTTCCAGTGGACAGAACCTGCATTTCTTTGCCTAAGTGTCTTCTCTTGCTACTGGAGTCCTCTTTGCCTCCTGTGTGATAGGCCAGCAGTGACAGGGAATTGAAGCCGTCCCAGGAGCAACCTTCAACCAATAACTGTCGGTTACTGGTGTATAAACATTCATTTGCTTCTTGGATGGAAGAACTCTGAGGAGTGTGATTTATACTGGGTTCCAGAGTTTCCCCATCAGGATTTTGCTCCAGTCACCCTCAATGGTACTTGGTTTGATAACCTGCCTTTCCTTGTTTTACTTCCCCAACCCTACAGGTGATAGGCTGAAAAATGGCCACCAAAGATGTAAGGTCTGAGTCCCCAGAACCTGTTCATGTTATTTTATTTGGAAGAAAGTTCTTTGTATAAATTAAGTGTCTTGAGATGGGGAGATTATCCTACATTATCTGGGTGGGCCCTAAGAAAGAGGCAGAGGGAAATTTGACACACACAAGAAAAGGGGATATGAAGATGAATCAGACACAGATGTGAAGATGCTGGCCTTAAGGATCAGAGTGATGTAGCCACAAGCCAAGGAATGCTGGCAGTCACCAGAAGCCTGAAGAAGCAAGGAACGGATTCTCCCCTAGAGCATCTGGAGGGAATGCAGCCCTGCTGACACCTTGATTTTGGCCAGTGACACTGATTTTGGACTTCCGGACCACAGAACTGTGAGTAAATGCATTTTAGTTGTTTTAAGCCACTGAGTTTGTTATACAGCAGTCATAGGAAACTAATAGACCATACTTTCATCTCCCAAATAAACTACTTGTATCCAAATCCTTGTTTCAGGGCTTTGGCTTCTGTAGGAACCCCAAATAAAATGCTGGCACGCTCTCTCTTGTTTTTACCCATTGCCCTTCCTCTGCTCCCTTCCTGGAAGGCAGATGCGATGCTGGAGATGGTTCTGCCATCTTGCAATCATTAGTTGGGGCCAAACAATAAAGCCACACACTGAGGGTGATAAAGCAGAAAGATACATGTAGACTTGGATATACAGCTAATTATTTGATCTTTACTTGGATGGCTAACAGGCATCTCAAACCAAGCTTGCATTTTCTCCAGTCTTCTTTATTTTAATAAATGACAATCTTATCTTTCCAATTGGTGGGACAAAAGCCCACCATCGCATCTCCTTCCTGCACACTCCACATTCAATCTATGATTTCTAAATATTATCAGCTTTTCTGTCACAACATCCCCATTTGTCACTATTTCTACCAACCTGATCCAAACCACTGCCATCTCCCACTGAATTAGAGTTCAGCTTGTCTGTCTTTTCTACCCTTGCTTTGCTATGGTTTAGTCTTCACATAGCAACCAGAATGAGCCTTTCAAAACTTTAGGTCAGAAAATGTCACTGCTTTGCTCAAAGCCTTCCAGTGACTTCCCATTGTACAGAGTGAAACCTAAAGCCTTTACCAGGGTCTGGAAGGCCCTACAGGACTTGGTTCTATTTGTCTCTCTGAGGTCACCACCTACCACCTTCCTCCCGGCTTGCTCCTCTCTAAACACACTGGCCTTTTTTTTGTTCCTTGAAAATACTAAGCATGTTCCTGCCCCAGAACCTTTGCTTTTGCTGTCTCCTCTGCCTGGAATGCCATTCCCCAGGCCATATTGAATATATATATATATATATGAATTATATATTTTCATATATATTCATATATATATTCATATATATGAATACATATGAAGAGAATCCTCACTTTCTGTAGGTCTTTCTTCAGATGTCACCTTATCAGATGTACTTTGTAACTCTCTACTACCATAACCTGATTAGTTTTCCTTCAAAGCAGTCACTACCATCCCTCTGACAGAATATACCCTCATTTATCTGTTAAAATCTGTCCCCCCACTGCACTGTAAGCTCCATGAATCCCTGATGGTATGGTAGAGCCAGTGTCAGCTCTGAACTGCCAACCTGCAGAAAAATAAAAACCCTAATCTGTTTGGGTATTGTGTTATGAGACCCTGGGTCCTTTATAAAATTTGTGCTCAACAGGCCTTTTCTGAGAATGCACCATCAGAGAGATGGGGCGCTGTCTCACTCCTGCCAGGCCATGGTGGAATCCATGTTCTTGACTAAGCATCTGTTGCTACTTGGGAGAAGGGATTCTTCATTACTGCTGGGTGGCCAGGGGAGGGGTTCAGGCTCCCCACTAGTCCTTTGCCAATACCACCATGGCTGAGAGGGGCAGGGGTGTCCTCATGGCCCCCATGGACACTGTGGGAAGTGGGTGCCCTCGTTATCATTCACTGCTCAAAGTGTCTGTTTTTCTTTGCCATCGTAAGTATGTATGTATCTCCCTGAGACTGTCTGTGATCTGAGGCAAGATTTGGGTATTCCAGGGTCCCTGGGCCACAGCACCAAATGTGCCTCATATCCCACTTCAGTTTCTTATATGAATGGTACAGACTTCATCTGTACTCTGACCAGCTGTCCTTCATGAGTCAGCTGTTTTGCTGATCCACCCATTTTATCCTATTCTTGAACTTTTTAAAAGTATTTTCATAATTTGAAAATAAGATTATCACAAGATATTTGCATTTCTGCTTTTCTCTTTTTTAGAGAAAATTTGGAAGCCATTTCACTGCATGATTCTACAGTGCACCTGGCTCTGTTATGCTTTTTGTACATAGCTTTTACATGAGCTACGGTCCGGTGAAACTGCTTTTTCCGCCGCAGGGGAGAGAACTAATGAGCTCCTCCTGTTTCTATCATTTTCATGTTTTAACACCTCTCTGTTTCACCAATGCTCTGACAAGAGGCTTGCAACTGCTCCAAGTGGTTCCAAGATGCCAGACCACGGAGCATCTGCAATGTCAGGTCAGGGTGAGTGTGCCTGGATCCTGATGTACATGCCTAGGTTTACACATATCATGGCTTATTTCTTTTTCATTTTTTTAAAAATGTAACTTGTAACTAATACAACCAACCTTTTGTAAACATTGTCCTGTAAAAATTACGTGCAAATTTACCCTACACAGAGGTAATCTTTAATCTTTGCCTTAACTTAATAGCAGCTTAACGAGTCTTTCAAAGGAATCTTTCTCTTCCCTTCTTTCTTCCCTCACTCCCTCCTCCCCTCTATCTCACTCCCTCCCCTTTCTTCCTAAGTGTCTTTCCCTCCTTTCAAAGTCACTCAGTGAATTCCTACAACCACTTAGCATTGTGCTAACACTTCAGGGTCTAACTTCAAAGTCTGAGATGTCAGAATTCTACCCTAGGTCCACTTCACTTTGCTTCTTCAGAGAAACAAGAAACTAGAACTTGTTAAATTTGATTACTCTGGAGAGGAATATGTGTATTTTGTGGGGGATAAATTATGAGGGAGGGAGAATAATGGGGTATAGTCTGGGCCACTCAGATACGAGAATCAATCAAATTAAAAATAATTTTCAATGTGCAAAAATAATACATGACAATTTATTAAACTACAAATATATATTGACTTATATTAGAATTATTTACAAATTATAATTAAAACTGTATTAACTCATAAGAATCAGGTAAATAAAGTTGTAATTATGAATAGGCCTCAGAGGGAAAGGACACTCTAAAGGTTAAGAAAGTTGTATACTCGGGGTCTTTTGTCTTTCCATAAAAATTGTGAAATTTTTTTTTTTTTTTTTGCGGTACCTGAACTCTCACTGTTGTGGCCTCTCCCATTCCGGACGTGCAGGCTCAGCGGTCATGGCTCACGGGCCTAGCTGCTCCATGGCATGTGGGATCTTCCTGGACCAGGGCACGAACCCGTGTCCCCTGCATCGGCAGGCAGACTCTCAACCACTGCGCCACCAGGAAAGCCCAAATTGTGAAATTTTTGTTCTAGTTCTGTGAAAAATGCCAGTGGTAATTTGATAGGATTGCACTGAATCCGTAGATTGCTTTGGGTAGTAGAGTCATTTTCACAATGTAGACTCTTCCAATCCAAGAACATGGTATATCTCTCCATCTATTTGTATCATTTTTAATTTCTTTCATTAGTGTCTTATAATTTTCTGAATACAAGTCTTTTGTCTCCTCAGGTAGATTTATTCCTAGGTATTTTATTCTTTTTGTTGCAATGGTAAACGGGAGTGTTTTCTTGATTTCACTTTCAGATTTTTCATCATTAGTGTATAGGAATGCAAGAGATTTCTGTGCATTAATTTTGTATCCTGCTACTTTAACTAATTCATTGATTAGCTCTAGTAGTTTTCTGGTGGCATCTTTAGGATTCTCTATGTATAGTATCATGTCATCTGCAAACAGTGACAGCTTTACTTCTTCTTTTCCGATTTGGATTCCTTTTATTTCTTTTTCTTCTCTGATTGCTGTGGCTAAAACTTCCGAAACTATGTTGAATAAGAGTGGTGCGAGTGGGCAGCCTTGTCTTGTTCCTGATCTTAGTGGAAATGCTTTCAGTTTTTCACCATTGAGGACGATGTTGGCTGTGGGTTTGTCATATATGGTCTTTATTATGTTGAGGAAAGTTCCCTCTATGCCTACTTTCTGGAGGGTTTTTATCATAAATGGGTGTTGAATTTTGTCAAAAGCTTTCTCTGCATCTATTGAGATGACCATATGGTTTTTCTCCTTCAATTTGTTAATATGGTGTATCACACTGATTGATTTGCGTATATTGAAGAATCCTTGCATTCCTGGGATAAACCCCACTTGATCATGGTGTACGATCCTTTTAATGTGCTCTTGGATTCTGGAGGAATCAGGCTCCTAGACTTCAGACTATACTACAAAGCTACAGGAATCAAGACAATACGGTACTGGCACAAAAACAGAAATATAGATCAATGGAACAGGATAGAAAGCCCAGAGATAAACCCATGCACATATGGTCACCTTATCTTTGATAAAGGAGGCAAGAATATACAATGGAGAAAAGACAGCCTCTTCAGTAAGTGGTGCTGGGAAAACTGGACAGGTACATGTAAAAGAATGAAATTAGAACACTCCCTAACACCATACACAAACATAAACTCAAAGTGGATTAAAGATCTAAATGTAAGGCCAGACACTATCAAACTCTTAGAGGAAAACATAGGCAGAACACTCTGTGACATAAATCACAGCAAGATCCTTTTTGACTCACCTAGAGAAATGAAAGTAAAAGCAAAAATAAACAAAAGGGACCTAATGAAACTTAAAAAAATTTGCACAGCAAAGGAAACCATAAACAAGATGAAAAGACAACCCTCAGAATGGGAGAAAATATTTGCAAATGAAGCAACTGACAAAGGATTAATCTCCAAAATTTACAAGCAGCTCATGCAGCTCAATATCAAAAAAACAAACAACGCAATCCAAAAATGGGCAGAAGACCTAAATAGACATTTCACTAGAGAAGATATACAGATTGCCAACAAACACATCAAAGAATGCTCAACATCATTAATCATTAGAGAAATGCAAGTCAAAACTACAATGCGATATCATCTCACACCGGTCAGAATGGCCATCATCAAAAATCTACAAACAGGGCTTCCCTGGTGGTGCAGTGGTTAAGAGTCCGCCTGCAGATGCAGGGGACACGGGTTCGTGCCCCGGTCTGGGAAGATGCCACATGCCACGGAGCGGCTAAGCCCGTGAGCCATGGCTGCTGAGCCTGCACATCCAGAGCCTGTGCTCCGCAATGGGAGAGGCCACAACAGTGAGGGGCCTGCTTACTGCAAAAAAAAAAAAAAAAAAAAAAAAAAA
>NW_020838004.1:3015476-3025421 GCF_003676395.1 Aethalodelphis obliquidens | reverse complement strand
CTACAAACAATAAATGCTGGAGAGGGTGTGGAGAAAAGGGAACCCTCTTGCACTGTTGGTAGGAATGTAAACTGATACAGTCACTATGGAGAACAGCATGGAGGTTCCTTAAAAAACTAAAAATAGAACTACCATACGACCCAGCAATTCCACTACTTGGTATATACCCTGAGAAAACCATAATTCAAAAAGAGTCATGTACCCCAATGTTCATTGCAGCTCTATTTACAATAGCCAGGACATGGAAGCAAACCAAATGTCCATCGACAGATGAATGGAAAAAGAAGATGTGGAACATATATACAATGGAATACTACTCAACCATAAAAAGGAACGAAATTGAGTTATTTGTAGTGAGGTGGATGGACCTAGAGTCTGTCATACAGAGTGAAATAAGTCAGAAAGAGAAAAACAAATACCGTATGCTAACATATATACATGGAATCTAAATAAATAAATGGTCATGAAGAACCTAGGGGCAAGATGGGAATAAAGACGCAGACCTACTAGAGAACAGACTTGCGGACACAGGGAGGGGGAAGGGTAAGCTGGGACAAAGTGAGAGAGTGGTAGTGTATATATGGACATATACACACTATCAAATGTAAAACAGATAGCTAGTGGGAAGCAGTCGCATAGCACAAGGAGATCAGCTTGTTGCTTTGTGACCAGCTAGAAGGGTGGGATAGGGAGGTTGGAGGGAGGGAGATGCAAGAGGGAAGAGATATGGGGATATATGTATATATATATAACTGATTCACTTCGTTATAAAGCAGAAACTAACACACCATTGTAAAGTAATTATACACCAATAAAAACGTTAAAAAAAAAAGAAAGTTGTATACATAGAAGAGTACTCCTTTAAAGGAGTTTTCTGAATTCAGATGTGAGAATGTGCTTTATATTCATCTGCCTTGATCTTTGAAAATATGACTTTCACAGCAGATAAAAACATTTTGGTAGATCATGTAGCAGTACCTAGATTTTAGGAAGGATTTTACAAGATTCTATGAATGAGATCAATGACTCAGATATAAGTCACAGAATAAAGAGTAAATGATTCAGTAGAGAAAATGAGACTTTTGGTTGAAGGTGGATGAACATGCAAATTTTGCTCCCTTCCCAAATCCTACTAAAATAAAGCAAAGGAATATTTTTAACCTACAAGGTTAAACCTACAGGACAAAAAAATGGGAGCTGGTATTGGAAAAAGCCAAGAAGCAACCCATTAGATATTTCTGGAAGTAGGAGGTGAACGCTGGCTGCCCAACTTATACCCTGTAAGCAGGAGGATTTCGAATCACGTTCTCTGGAAACTGATCAGCCTGAGACAAAGGAAAGAGACTACCCTGATAATCAGACAGTGAAGACCACTATTAACAAGCCCTACCCCTGTACACTGGATCTTCCCATCAGCTTCCAATGCCATTACTCTCAAATAGGAGCAAGCAGTCAGAGATCACAGACATCTGAGGGAAGCAGTTCACACAGCGAGGTCAAATACACACAGAAAGACATTGTTTGAAGAAAATTATGCAGAAAGAAGAAAACGTCAAAAAATTTATGATTAAGATACTAGAGGTATTAGCTCCAGGAAAAACAAAACATGCAGGAAAGGAAGAGTAATCACAGTATACTATATGGCTCAGAGGTGAAGAGTATTTATAAAGGTAGAGGTATTTATAAAGTCATAACAAGGCAAACAGAATATTGATCCAATCAAAATTATAGTGTATTGAGAGAACGGAGGAATGGTGTGTGTGTGTGTGTGTGTGTGTGTGTGTAGCAGGGATGACGAGGTGACCAAGACTGAAAAATCAAGAAGTAGCAATGTAAGCATGTTCTTTAGAGATATGGAGATAAATATCAAAGGATTAGCCAAAAGAAATGAAAGTGGTTGCCTTTCGGGAGTGGAAAACTGGAGCAGGAATAGGAGATTGCTGTTTTTTTGGTAACAGTGACAAAGAACCAAATGACTTTTTAAATTACATACATGAGTAACTAAGTAAAGGAAAATCTGGATAAATATTGTTTTTCAGTTAGAAAAGATATTTTAAAGAAAAAAATCCATCATATGTGTATCCACTTATATTGTACAAGGAAAATGACATTTTTCAAAACATCACTCCAGAATTCAGAAATTTTGGGACTCTCTGTGTTTTATTGACCTTAGCATTGCTCAGTGCATTTGTGGAATTCCTATTTAGAAATGACCTTCAGAGATAAGTTTATTAAACATAAGCTTTAATAATCTTAAATATATTAGACTGCACAGCACATTGGATGGTGGTTATACTGAGCCCTTAGGGAGCTGTAGCTGCACTGTAGTTGGTGGAATGATTTCTCTGGAAACGTAATTGATTTCTCTTCTAGAGTAGCAGAGGCTGGGAGAAAGGCAGCGCCGTGGAGTAATTGTTGGGGTTTGGAAAGAGGCACAAATTGAAGGATGTGGAGAAATATACCGGAGCCACACCCACAGAATGACTGACTCTAAAGGAGTTAATATAAGAAGCAAGAGATAATTTCAAACACTTCTTATTCATATTTTTAATGAGTCAAAGGGTGTATTGCATTGATACAGAAAAGCAATTTACTATGTAAAAGGAACAAGGAAATAAACATACAAAAAAGAAGTATTGGAAATAAAAACATGGTTGTAAATACTAAAGATCTCAAGAGAAGCAATAAAAAACCAGAATGTAATCATTGCTGAAATAAAAGTGACAAAATGCAAGGAATTCCTCCAGAACACAGAACAAAAAAGACAATGATGGAAATTATGAGAAAAAAAGAAAAAGATGTAGGCATTCTAGTAGATTGGAACAAGATGGTGGAAAATTACTAATCAAAGGAATAGAAGAAAATTTCACTGAGCTGAAGAGATTTGAATCTTCAGTAATAAAAGTGTTCACCAAATGCTGTGAAGGAATATTGAGAAAGGATCTATACCTAGAAAGTTATCTTGGTAAATTTGTAAATTTCAAGGATAAAAAGAAATCCCATAAGCCTCCAGATATGAAAAAAAGAAAAAGAAAGGGATAACAAAACCTGGAGGAGAGAATGAGACTGGCATTGGACTTTCCATCTTCAACACTACACTTCAAGACCATGGGAGTAATGACTGTTACAGAGTTCCTGTGTAAGGGTAAAAATAAGACATTTGGACATGAAAAAAGTTAAGAAGTACACTACCTATGTTCATTTTTATGAAAAGATTACCTAAGGCAGTACTTCAGTCAAATTAAAAATGAATTTTAAATAAATTAAATTAAGAACAGGGAAAATTTTATATAATAGTAATAAGCGATGCAATAAAATTTACAGCTGTTAAAGAGGATTCTTAAAAGAGGAATAAAGAGAGACCTGGAAGATGGCGGAAGAGTAAGACGCGGAGATCACCTTCCTCTCCACAGATACACCAGAAATACATCTACGCGTGGAACAACTCCTACGGAGCACCTACTGAACGCTGGCAGAAGACCTCAGACCTCCCAAAAGGCAAGGAACCCCCCACGTACCTGGTTAGGGCAAAAGAAAAAACTAAACAGAGACAAAAGGATAGGGACGGGTCCTGCACCAGCGGGAGAGAGCTGTGAAGGAGGAAAAGTGTCCACACACTAGGAAGCCCCTTCGCGGGTGGAGACTTCGGGAGGTGGAGTGGAGGAGCTTGGGAGCCGCGGAGGAGAGCACAGCAACAGGGGTGCGGAGGGCAAAGCGGACAGATTCCAGCGCAGAGGATCGGGCCGACCGGCACTCACCAGCCGAGAGACTTGTCTGCTCGCCCGCTGGGGTGGGCGGGACTGGGAGCTGAGGCTCCGGCTTTTGTCGGAGCGCCGGGAAAGGACTGAGGTTGGCGGCGTAAACACAGCCTGCAGGGCGTTGGTGCGCCGCGGCTGGCCGGGAGAGAGTCCGGGGAGGGGTCTGGACCTGCCGAAGAGGCAAGAGACTTTTACGTCCCTCTTTGTTTCCTGGTGCACGAGGAGAGGGGATTAAGAACGCTGCTTGAGAGAGCTCCAGGGACGGGCGTGAGCCGCGGCTAAGAGTGCGGAGCCCAGAGACGGACATGGGACACATGGGACGCTAAGGCCGCTGCTGCCGCTGCCAGGAGGCCTGTGTGCGAACACAGGTCACTAGCCACACGCCCTTCCGGGAAGCCTGTGCAACCCGCCACTGCCAGGGTCCCGGGATCCAGGGACGGCTCCCCCGGGAGAACGCACGACGCGCCTCAGGCTGCAACGTCACGCCGGCCTCTGCCGCTGCAGGCCCGCCCCGCACTCCGTGACCCTCCCTACCCCCCCGGCCTGGGTGAGCCAGAGCCTCCGAATCAGCGGCTCCTTTAACCCCGTCCTGTCTGAGCAAAGAACAGACGCCCTCCGGCGACCTACACGCACAGGCGGGGCCAAATCCAAAGCTGAGCCCCTGGGAACTGTGAGAACAAAGAAGAGAAAGGGAAATCTCTCCCAGCAGCCTCAGAAGCAGCGGATTAAAGCTCCACAATCAACTTGATATACCCTGCATCTGTGGAATACATGAATAGACAACCAATCATCCCAAATTAAGGAGCCCTGTGGATGAAAGGCTCTTGGTGCTGCAGCCAGGAGTCAGTGCTGTGCCTCTGAGGTGGGAGAGCCAACTTCAGGACACTGGTCCACAAGAGGCCTCCCAGCTGCACATAATATCAAACAGCAAAAATCTCCGAGAGATCTCCATCTCAACGCCAGCACCCAGCTTCACTCAACGACCAGCAAGCTACAGTGCTGGACATCCTATGCCAAACAACTAGCAAGACAGGAACACAACCCCACCCATTAGCAGAGAGGCTGCCCAAAATCATAATTAGTCTACAGACGCCCCAAAACACACCACCAGACGTGGACCTGCCCACCAGAAAGACAAGATCCAGCCTCATCCACCAGAACACAGGCACTAGTACCCTCCACCAGGAAGCCTACACAACCCACTGAACCAACCTTAGCCACTGGGGACAGACACAAAAAACAACAGGAACTACGAACCTTCAGCCTGCAAAAAAGGAGACCCCAAACACAGTAAGATAAGCAAAATGAAAAGACAGAAAAACACACAGCAGATGAAGGAGCAAGATAAAAACCCACCAGACCTAACAAATGAAGAGGAAATAGGCAGTCTACCTGAAAAAAAATTCAGAATAATGATAGTAAGGTTGATACGAAATCTTGGAGATAGAATGGACAATAGAATGGACAAATTGCAAGAATCAGTTAACAAGGACCTAGAAGAACTAAAGATGAAGCAAGCAACGATGAACAACACAATAAATGAAATTAAAAGTACTCTAGATGGGATCAATAGCAGAATAACTGAGGCAGAAGAACGGATAAGTGACCTGGAAGATAAAACAGTGGAAATAACTACTGCAGAGCAGAATAAAGAAAAAAGAATGAAAAGAACTGAGGACAGTCTCAGAGACCTCTGGGACAACAATAAACGCACCAACATTCGAATTATAGGGGTTCCAGAAGAAGAAGAGAAAAAGAAAGGGACTGAGAAAATATTTGAAGAGATTATAGTTGAAAACTTCCCTAATGTGCGAAAGGAAATAGTTAATCAAGTCCAGGAAGCACAGAGAGTCCCATACAGGATAAATCCAAGGAGAAATACGCCAAGACACATATTAATCAAACTGTCAAAAACTAAATACAAAGAAAACATATTAAAAGCAGCAAGGGAAAAACAACAAATAACACACAAGGGAATCCCCATAAGGTTAACAGCTGATCTTTCAGCAGAAACTCTGCAAGCCAGAAGGGAGTGGCAGGACATATTGAAAGTGTTGAAGGAGAAAAACCTGCAACCAAGATCATTCTACCCAGCAAGGATCTCATTCAGATTTGATGGAGAAATTAAAACCTTTACAGACAAGCAAAAGCTGAGAGAGTTCAGCACCACCAAACCAGCTCTACAACAACTGCTAAAGGAACTTCTCTAGGCAAGAAACACAAAAGAAGGAAAGGACCTACAATAACGAACCCAAAACAATTAAGAAAATGGGAATAGGAACACACATATCGATAATTACCTTAAATGTAAATGGACTAAATGCTCCCACCAAAAGACACAGATTGGCTGAATGGATACAAAAACAAGACCCATATATTTGCTGTCTACAAGAGACCCACTTCAGACCTAGAGACACATACAGACTGAAAGTAAGGGGATGGAAAAAGGTATTTCATGCAAATGGAAACCAAAAGAAAGCTGGAGTAGCAATTCTCATATCAGACAAAATAGACTTTAAAACAAAGACTATTAGAAGAGACAAAGAAGGACACTACATAATGATCAAGGGATCGATCCAAGAGGAAGATATAACAATTGTAAATATTTATGCACCCAACATAGGTGCACCTCAATACATAAGGCAAATACTGACAACCATAAAAGGGGAAATTGACAGTAACACATTCATAGTAGGGGACTTTAACACCTCACTTTCACCAATGGACAGATCATCCAAAATGAAAATAAATAAGGAAACACAAGCCTTAAATGATACATTAAATGAGATGGAGTTAATTGATATTTATAGGACATTCCATCCAAAAACAACAGAATACACTTTCTTCTCAAGTGCTCATGGAACATTCTCCAGGATAGATCATATCTTGGGTCACAAATCAAGCCTTGGTAAATTTAAGAAAATTGAAATTGTATCAAGTATCTTTTCTGACCACAACGCTATGAGACTAGATATCAATTACAGGAAAAGATCTGTAAAAAATACAAACACATGGAGGCTAAACAATACACTACTTAATAATGAAGTGATCACTGAAGAAATCAAAGAGGAAATCAAAAAATACCTAGAAACAAATGACAATGGAGACACAACGATCCAAAACCTGTGGGATGCAGCAAAAGCAGTTCTAAGGGGGAAGTTTATAGCAATACAAGCCCACCTTAAGAAGCAGGAAACATCTCGAATAAACAACCTAACTTAGCACCTCAAGCAATTAGAGAAAGAAGAACAAAAAAACCCCAAAGCTAGCAGAAGGAAAGAAATCATAAAAATCAGATCAGAAATAAATGAAAAAGAAATGAAGGAAACAATAGCAAAGATCAATAAAACTAAAAGCTGGTTCTTTGAGAAGATAAACAAAATAGATAAACCACTAGCCAGACTGATCAAGAAAAAAAGGGAGAAGACTCAAATCAATAGAATTAGAAATGAAAAAGGAGAGGTAACAACTGACACTGCAGAAATAAAAGAGATCATGAGAGATTACTACAAGCAACTCTATGCCAATAAAATGGACAATCTGGAAGAAATGGACAAATTCTTAGAAATGCACAACCTGCCAAGACTGAATCAGGAAGAAATAGAAAATATGAACAGACCAATCACAAGCACTGAAATTGAAACTGTGATTAAAAATCTTCCAACAAACAAAAGCCCAGGACCAGATGGCTTCACAGGCGAATTCTATCAAACATTTAGAGAAGAGCTAACACCTATCCTTCTCAAACTCTTCCAAAATATAGCAGAGGGAGGAACACTCCCAAACTCCTTCTACGAGGCCACCATCACCTTGATACCAAAACCAGACAAGGATGTCACAAAGAAAGAAAACTACAGGCCAATATCACTGATGAACATAGATGCAAAAATCCTCAACAAAATACTAGCAAACAGAATCCAACAGCACATTAAAAGGATCATACACCATGATCAAGTGGGGTTTATTCCAGGAATGCAAGGATTCTTCAATATACGCAAATCTATCAATGTGATAAACCATATTAACAAACTGAAGGAGAAAAACCATATGATCATCTCAATAGATGCAGAGAAAGCTTTTGACAAAATTCAACACCCATTTATGATAAAAACCCTGCAGAAAGTAGGCATAGAGGGAACTTTCCTCAACATAATAAAGGCCATATATGACAAGCCCACAGCAAACATCATCCTCAATGGTGAAAAACTGAAAGCATTTCCACTAAGATCAGGAACAAGACAAGGTTGCCCACTCTCACCACTCTTATTCAACATAGTTTTGGAAGTTTTAGCCACAGCAATCAGAGAAGAAAAGGAAATAAAAGGAATCCAAATCAGAAAAGAAGAAGTAAAGCTGTCACTGTTTGCAGATGACATGATACTATACATAGAGAACCCTAAAGATGCCACCAGAAAACTACTAGAGCTAATCAATGAATTTGGTAAGGTGGCAGGATACAAAATTAATGCACAGAAATCTCTGGCATTCCTATATACTAATGATGAAAAATCTGAAAGTGAAATCAAGAAAACACTCCCATTTACCATTGTAACAAAAAGAATAAAATATCTAGGAATAAACCTACCTAAGGAGACAAAAGATCTGTATGCAGAAAATTATAAGACACTGATGAAAGAAATTAAAGATGATACAAATAGATGGAGAGATATACCATGTTCTTGGATTGGAAGAATCAACATTGTGAAAATGACTCTACTACCCAAAGCAATCTATAGATTCAATGCAATCCCTATCAAACTACCACTGGCATTTTTCACAGAACTAGAACAAAAAATTTTGCAATTTGTATGGAAACACAAAAGACCCCGAATAGCCAAAGCAATCTTGAGAACGAAAGAAGGAACTGGAGGAATCAGGCTCCCTGACTTCAGACTATACTACAAAGCTACAGTTATCAAGACGGTATGGTACTGGCACAAAAAACAGAAAGATAGATCAATGGAACAGGATAGAAAGCCCAGAGATAAACCCACGCACATATGGTCACCTTATCTTTGACAAAGGAGGCAGAAATGTACAGTGGAGAAAGGACAGCCTATTCAATAAGTGGTGCTGGGAAAACTGGACAGCTACATGTAAAAGTATGAGATTAGATCACTCCCTAACACCATACACAAAAATAAGCTCAAAATGGATTAAAGACCTAAATGTAAGGCCAGAAACTATCAAACTCTTAGAGGAAAACATAGGCAGAACACTCTATGACATAAATCACAGCAAGGTCCTTTTTGACCCACCTCCTAGAGAAATGGAAATAAAAACAAAAATAAACAAATGGGACCTAATGAAACTTAAAAGCTTTTGCGCAGCAAAGGAAACCATAAATGAGACCAAAAGACAACCCTCAGAATGGGAGAAAATATTTGCAAATGAAGTAACTGACAAAGGATTAATCTCCAAAATTTATAAGCAGCTCATGCAGCTTAATAACAGAAAAACAAACAACCCAATCCAAAAATGGGCAGAAGACCTAAATAGACATTTCTCCAAAGAAGATATACAGAGTGCCAACAAACACATGAAAGAATGCTCAACATCACTAATCATTAGAGAAATGCAAATCAAAACTACAATGAGATATCATCTCACACCAGTCAGAATGGCCATCATCAAAAAATCTAGAAACAATAAATGCTGGAGAGGGTGTGGAGAAAAGGGAACCCTCTTACACTGTTGGTGGGAATGTAAATTGATACAGCCACTGTGGAGAACAGTATGGAGGTTCCTTAAAAAGCTACAAATAGAACTACCATATGACCCAGCAATCCCACTACTGGGCATATACCCTGAGAAAACCAAAATTCAAAAAGAGTCATGTACCAAAATGTTCATTGCAGCTCTATTTACAATAGCCCAGAGATGGAAACAACCTAAGTGTCCATCATCGGATGAATGGATAAAGAAGATGTGGCACATATATACAATGGAATATTACTCAGCCATAAAAAGAGACGAAATTGAGCTATTTGTAATGAGGTGGATAGACCTAGAGTCTGTCATACAGAGTGAAGTAAGTCAGAAAGAGAGAGACAAATACCGTATGCTAACACATATATATGGAATTTAAAAAAAAAAATGTCATGAAAAACCTAGGGGTGAAACAGGAATAAAGACACAGACTTACTAGAGAATGGACTTGAGACTATGGGGAGGGGGAAGGGTAAAC
>NW_020838004.1:2903561-3010476 GCF_003676395.1 Aethalodelphis obliquidens | reverse complement strand
GGGCTTCCCTGGTGGCGCAGTGGTTGAGGGTCGGCCTGCCAATGCAGGGGACACGGGTTCGTGCCCCGGTCCGGGAAGATCCCATATGCCGCGGAGCGGCTGGTCCTGTGAGCCATGGCCGCTGGGCCTGTGCGTCCGGAGCCTGTGCTCCGCAGTGGGTGAGGCCACAACAGTGAGAGGCCCGTGTACCGCAAAAAAAAAAAAAAAAAAAATTTGTAAAAAATGTAAATTAAAAACTTATAAAATAGGATGTAGAACTTCTAAGAAAAAAAGAAAACTAGATAAGACTAGCAAATGCTGGCAAAGCAAAAAGGGTCAAATGTTAATATATTAATGATCATAAAATCCTCTTTTTAGTGGCAAAGACATTCCAATTGAGGTATATATATACATTAATCTAACCATATGCTACTTATAAGAGACACAATATGATATTAAAAAATATTGCAAACAAGGGTATGGGAGAATAGAAAATATGTATTGGTCTCTGCCCCCGGTTCTTGGCACAAAGTTCCTAAAACCCTTGTAATTTCCTAAGTGATAAGAACTCTAGGGGCATCTCTTGCTCTAATATTGGTCTTAGACCTTGGTTCCGGAAACCTTAGTAATTTCCTGGGTGATAGGAGTGTCTTTTGTTCTAATGAGGCAACTTTGGGCAGGTTCCTAGATGACTCCTGGATGAGGGCTGGTCACCAGAAAGACCAAGTCATGATTAGAAACTTGGAATTTTCAGCCCCGCCTCTCCCCCCTCCATTCCCTTGTGTAGGGAGATGGTCTGAAAATGGAGTTAGTGATCAATCATGCCTACGTGATGAAGCCTCCATAAATATCCCCAAAGTATGGGGTTTGGAGAGGCTCTGGGCTGGTGACCAGGTGGAGGTGCTGGGAGAGTGGCATGCCGCTTCCCATATACCTTGCACTATGCATCCTTTCCATCTGGACGCTCACCTGTATCCTTTAACAAGCTGGATGAAAGTAAGAGTTTAAAGGTAAGTGTTTCCCCTAGTCTGTGAGCTACTCTAGCAAATTAATCAAATCCAAGGAGGGGTTATTGGAACCTCTGATCTGTAACTGGTTGGTCAGAAGCACGGGTGACAACCTGGGCTTGCAACTGGAGCTGAAGAGGGTGGTGAGCAGTCTTGTGGGACTAAGCCCTCAACCTGGGGATCTGGTGCTGTCTCTAGGTAGACAGTGTCAGAACTGAGTTGAATTGCAGGACACCCAGCTGGTGTCCCAGAGAATTGCTTGGTGGGGGAAAAAACCTCCACACATTTGGTGACCAGAAGTGAAGTGTTCTCTGTGAAGGTAAAGGAGACACACAGGGAAGAAAGACACAGTAGGGAAGAAATGGGTTTTTCCCTACAAAGGAATGAGAAGACTGAATTTTTTCCTTTATAAAAGGGATGAAGAAGGCTATTACAGACTAATGCAAATTAAGAAGAAAGCAGAGATGGCAATATCAATATCAGGCAAAGTAGAATTCAAATAAAAATCACTCACTTATACTTGTGAGACATTCTATGAAGCTAAACCATATAATATACCATGAAGATATAACATCCATGAGCCTCAATATATTGAGCAACAGAACACTGGACATATAAAATTAAAACTGCCTGAAATAAAAGAATTGGATAAAAATTACAATTATAGTAAAGATCTGTCTTAAAATGTGACAGGTCAAATAGACAAAAAGGTAATAATGGATTTGAAAAGCATAATTTAAACATAATAACAATTAAACAGTTTGGCTATATATGTGTAACTTTTTAACCTTTTTTCTTAAGCAAAAGAGAATACACATTTGTTTTCAATGCCTAAAGGACATTAATAAAAGTTGATCATGTAACAAATCATAAGAATAATCTTAATGAAACTGAACTATCATATAGGTCATATTCTATGACCATGGATGTAGGTGGATTAGAAAGTAATAATAAAAAGATAATTAAACCCCGCCCCCAGAAGTTACATCTCCCAAATATCTCTTGAGTCAGAGAGGAAATCAAAGCTGAAATAATAGACAATTTAGAAAATGAGAGTGCGAACACTAATTCTATGGCCTGCAGCAAAGTTGAGCCCAAGAGGAACTTTAGCTTTAAATGCTTGTATTATTTAAAGAAATCATGAAATCCAGAAATCATGAAAATAACTGAATCATATTTTTCAACTCAAAAATCAGAACAGGATAAGTAAAATAAAACATAAAAGGACAAAGAGCAGTAATTCATGAATAAAACAAAAACACAGTAAAATGTAGACATGGTTCTCTTAAAAAGTCCAATAAAAGTAGATTATTTATTCATTCTATAGTTATTTATGTTCTGGGCATACACTCTGAAAACAAAAAGGACAAACTTGTCTGATTCACTTTGTTGTACAACAGAAACTAGCACAGCATTGTGAAGCAGTTATACTCCAATAAAGATGTATAAAAAACAACAACAAAAAAACCCCATGACAAAAATAAATAAATAAATGTTTCATTTAGAAGTTTAGGTTGATAATTATGGCACAAACACCTATAATTGGGAGAAATCTTGGATAAATAAAAATCAGACCCTGTTATAACCTAGATGTCAGAGAATCATGACTCACCCACATCATAAATGTTCTGTGTAAAATCTCCCACCTCAGGCCTTTGTGTTTTCTGTTCTTCGTGTCTGGAACCGTCTTCTCCCAGACATAAGCTCTGCTCAAATGCTGCCTTACCAGGAAATCTTTGTTTGACCACCCCATTTTCATCTTCAGCCTGCTTTATTCTTCTTCATATCACATATGAAACATGTTGATATCTCCCACTGTCTCTCCCACTAATGTAAAAATCCCTTGGAGGAGCGGGCTCTAGTGTGTTCACTGCTGTCTTCCTGGTGCTTAGACCAATGAATGGCTCATTGTAGACTTTAGATAAACGAAATCTTCGTCAAATGAAGGTTGCTCCACAAATCATTACTGTATATATAGGTGACATAGTTTGATAAGCATATAACAAATCCGTGATGAGTGAGGTTTTATCATCTTCATGATCTAAATTTTTACATATTTCTCAATAGTGCATGGCACAGAGGCAAAGCCAACCCGGCTCTCCATTCTTTGGAGACCAAGGTCGACAAGGTCTGGTCCCATGTCTGCTGTTGTAAGTGGTGGCTTTCTCATGGAAACCTCCAGTAATTCTCATTCACTTCTGGTTTGTAATTACATTGTACCCAAATGAGCTCTATGGCTCCCTACTAAATACTAAGTTCTTTAAGGTTTGTTCCTTAACGGTCTTTGTATGAGTCAGAGAGCTTAGTGTTGTGCCTGGCATACATTCAGTCCTCCATACTTTTTTCCAAAAGAATGAAGAGAAACAGCAGTCTCCATGCCTCAGATTTGCAGGAGTGAAGTGATATCTGGTACCCACCCTTAGCTTCAAGACCTTCAATCTGCATCATAGCCCTTAGTGCCATCTTCACACCAGGGACTTACCACCTGCTCAATTCAGAACCCTACCCTGGCTCTGCTATGGGTTCCAGGCAGGATGCTCCCCACATCTTTTTGCCATCCATTTCTAATGTAGCAAAATGCTGGGATTGGAGCCAGACATATCTGCTGAATTCAAATCCTACCTTCTCCAGAAACCAGCTGTGTATTCTGGGCCAAGTTCCTGCTTTATTTCTCTTTCTTTCTACCTTTCTGAACTCAGTGTGACAGAGGCTGCTAGTTGTTCACCAATATCCATTCTTTTTCCTTTTATTATAGTACCTCTAAGCTTTAACTGGCCATATGGCTGCCCAGTTAGAGACTGCATTTCTCAGCCTTCCTTGCAGCTAGCTCTTGCCCTGGGGCTAAGTTCTGGCCAATGCGGAGTGAACAGAAGCAAGGCTTGTCACTTCCAGGTCATACTCCTAAGAGGAACCGGTCTTACTCTCTCCTCTTGCCCTTCCCCCTTCCCTCTGGCAGGAGCACAGTTATGACGGTGGGAGCTAAAGCAATCACTTCAGGCCCAGAGCTGGAAATCATGTAGTGAGAATGGCGGAGCTGCCCTACCAGCCCTGGTCTGCTCATCTCTGGTCTTGTGGATGAAACAGAAATACACTTCAATCTTTTTTAAACCTCTGTATTTGGGGGTCTCTTTGTCACAAGAGCTTAGACTATACTCTAACTAATATGCTCCATTTTGTTAGTTGTAAAATGAGAATGATACCTAGCAGGTAAAATGAGAATGATACCTAGCAGGGCTGTTCTAAGGAGTATGCAGTAGAAGTTTAAGAATTGTGCAGCTTTTAGCCTGATGTCAAAGTCACAGTCTGAGTGGAATAACTGAAAGTAAGATATCTGGAGTGTTTGACTAGTGCCAAAGTGAGTCACAGTCAAGATCAGGCACTATAGTATCACCCCTATCCCCAATCCCTCTCCCACTTATCTCCACTCCCTCTCAACTCCCTAAGTTCTAGGGTCAGCCAGTGGCCAGTTGGCTAATGAAACAGTAGGAAGAGAAAACTTTATGGTGCTGGTGGCAGGGTAGGACAGACATTTGTCAAAAAGAATTTAATTTTTTACAATGGCAAATGCCATACAAACTCTATTCCTTATCTCTTCCTGAAACGTTTGGTAAAATATCCAGTTCTTGCTGCAGTTTTGAGGAGCTAAATCTGTTTTGAGGCTATGTTTACGTTTTGAGTTCAGCCTTAAGGGCAAGCACTGGAGGGATGCTTGGACACTCAAGGCAGCAGGAAAGGAGCAAGCTGGCCAGGAGCTGCTGCACTGTGGAAACCCAAGAGCACATGAGGCCTATGTGGGCATCCATCACCCTAGAAAACTGGAAAATTTCACTAAAAGTTGGAAAATGGTGATTTTTGACTACAGATCCATAGTCAAAACTGGAAAGACTCAAACTATAGATTCTTAATTAAAGTCACTTGAGTTTCTCCCAACCTCCTCACCAAAAATAACTGGTACATCCTCTATTAATACTAAATTTCAAAATTCACATATCATCAGGGAGATTTTGGCATAATTAAGTACCCACGTAATTAAAAAGCAATGTCTCAGCACTTACTCCACTGTATTATGGGCTTGGTTCTCCATGTCAAGAAACTGCTGCATCTGGTTTGTATTTCTTGATTTTTAATCTGTGAGGAGGAAAAAAATGATCTAGATTCCTAAAATGCTTACATTTATTAACCTATAAAACAAGAAAATTTTGCTACTGGCAAACCATGTCGTTATATGAGTTTTTCTGAGTGTAGTACTCTTGGTTCCACAAAACGTAGAAACTTGCATGTGTGTGTGTGCCCCGTGCATTTACTGGCTTAGTGATGAGTTGAAATAGATGCTACTGACTGAAGTGAACATTCATTCACTATCTAATGAACAACAGCTTGATGCCAGGTACTTTGCAAAGTGCCAACACATGAGATGAGTAAAACAGAATTCCTACTCCAGACGGGTCCCAGCTGAAGGGACTCAAGATTTCCTTCCTGCTGGTTCCCCTTAAGGTCTGCCTTTATTTGAGTAGATTCTTTCTTTGGTCCTGTCTGGATTTAGTTAGAATGAATATACCACGAGATTTAGGACAAAAAACGTAAAATTGCCTAAAAATAGAAAAATAGAAATAGAAAATAAAAATAGAAAAAGAAAATAAAAATAGAAAAATAGAAATCTTAACAACTCCTCAGTGGCTCTGTGGGCACCTGCTCACCCTTTTGACAAAATAGTGATGTTAGTACTTCGTAAAAAAAAAAATGGTTTTCCCAGCAATGTAGTTTTAATTAAAAAGAAAAAAATCTATGAGGATAAATGGACAAATATTGAAAAGGACTTTGACTCCTCTGAATAAAAGTTAAACAGCATTCAAGATGGTAGAAAGAGGAGGAAGACAGGCGGGCTCAAGTCCCTCTCAAATCAAAGGGATTAAAGAGAGACCCTGGAATTGCGAGTGGAGCAGAAGGGCGAGGAGCAGGAATGGGCAATGAAAACTCGACCAGTACGTTCAGATGAATAATTTCATTTTGTAGGTTCTCAAATCCCTCACTTTAACATCAGGGAAACTGAGGCACAGACGAGCCAAGTGACTTGCCCAAAGCCACACAACTAGAACACAGACCTTCCAGTTTAGGGAGAATCTCTGTTCTGAATTCTACAGGGTCAGTCCGAGCCTCTCTCCACCCGCCCCGCAGCCCGCGCCCCCCGGGAGGGTTCAAGGCCAGCCTCCGCGGAATAGCCTGTCTGTTGGGGGTCCCCCGCCCCTCTTGGGCAAGCTGGGCTAAAGGGTCCGAGGAGGGTTACCTGCGCTGCGCCGCGCTCTCCCGAGAGGTCTGAAGCCCCGAGAGTAGGAACGCCGGGGCCACCGCCAGCCCGGCCCGCCCCGAGGGGCCCCGCCGCCCGCCGCCCGGGCCCGCCCGCCCGCCGCGCGGCCTCCGAGGCCGTTACGGCCTCTCGCTCCCGGCCCGCCGCCTCCGCAGACCCGCCGCTGGCTGCCATGGGGACGCGGCCGAACTCGCTGCTGCGGCGGGTGAGGCGGGGGATGGGCTCGGCGGCGCGGCGGGCTGACCCGCGGGAAGCCGCGGCTGCCGCGCCTTGCCGGGCTACCCGGGACCTCGCCGCCCTGCAGTTCTGCGTGTGGGGTCTGCTCAGCCGACGGAGGGCTCCCCGAGACCACATTCTGGGTGCTGTCCACTTTGTGGCTCCCACTGCTTAGCAGAGTGTCCGCACTCGACGGGGATCCGAGAAATATTTGTCGAATGAATGAACGAAATAACGAGGGAACAAAGTGTAAACAGCTGGGGGGAGGGAGGGTTCTGCATCCAGGTTCCTTAAATCCCCCTGGCTTCCCCCTCCTCTTACCCACATTTGAAATGATACGAAAAAGAAATAGACTTACGGCAAAGAGAGCTGCCTTTCGAGTCACCAAAGTGGCCCCAGCTAGGAAGAGCTTTACTTTCAGCAGCAACTGTACCTGTCTTTCGCATCCAGCGCATTGGGTCCTTAGAGCAACTCTGGGAGTTAGACGGAGCAGATAGTGTTGCTTCCCTTTTAGGAAGAAGGAAATACCTCCTAAGTGGGGGAACACGGACGGAACTCAGGGTGATTGATTCCAAATTCTTTCTTTTTTCCACCAAATTCCAAGTATAACTGATGACAGAAGCTCTGTTTCATGGTTCTGATTTCAAAGAAATGATAGGAAAGAATATATGCATAAATACTTGTACGTACACACACACACACACACACACATATATATATATATACCCATTTTTTTTTCTACTGATGCCACGAGTGATATTTTAAGCACTTAGATTTTGTGTTTGGAAAATATTCTAGCATCTATTTTAGGGACAGAATTCCTTGCAATACATTCAGTCGATTAATTCCTAATTCTTAAAATCTTTTATTTGCACTCCACTTTCATAATATTAACATTAATTTGCTACTTTAATATGGCTATCAATTTAATACTGACCTCAATTCCTCCATCCAAATTCCAAAATAACATTTGCTGTTTCTCGACAAATTGAGTTTCATAGATGAATTGTGTAAAGTAACTCAGGTCATTAGTGCTAATAAGTGTTTCATAGTTCTCATTATGTTTGAATGAAGAAAGTGATCATTTTATCTTAACTTGAGACCTTCCATTATTCTGTAAACCTTAGTCATATTCTCTATTCTTGTCTCAACTGAATGGATCAATGTATTTATTCTGACCCCAGGAAGGGAAAATGGAACTAGGAATGAAATTTAATGAAGTTTCAGGATGCCCAACATCACTCTTGCTGTGTAGCTCTTTACCATTGGTAAGTACTTTCATGTTCATTAGCTCCTTATATGCTCAAAGTGTACCATGCAACACAAGTGTGACAGGTGTTATTGTAGCTCTTTTTAGCATATTAGGAACCTAAGGTTTAGGGAGAATAAAAAAATTTTGTCCAAGAGGATTCATCTAGTTCAAGTGCAGCTAAGATATGAACGAAGATCATCTTACTTCAAATCCAGTGCTCTTCAAACTCTGTCCTAAAATTAAGGTTGAGCAGGTTTCTTTAGCAGTCAGAATCTTGCACAGGTAACTGTAGATGTATTTAAAGCCATATTTTCACAAGAAAGAATGAATGTGAGCAGGGCTTGCAAAGCATAGGTATGTGAGAGTTCACATACTATGACAGATTTAAAGAAAATTTCAATACAGAATAGAAATACCCCATTCAATTTAATAGGAATAAAGGTTTCATTTCAGGGTGAGACTTAAAACTTAAAATGCAAAGACCTACCCTCCCCCCATCCTCACTGCTCCATGACTCCCCGCCATCAAGTAAGAACTGCAAAGCCTTGAATTTACCCAGAAATGTACCTATTATTAGATCTTTTCAGGTGAAATTGTTTTGAAAGGGATGAGGAGAGGATCGAGGATGGTGTTTGGAAGAAAAGATAAGGGATGAATTATGTAGAATAAATAATAATCATTATAGACTGAACCTTAAACATTGAAAAACCTTCATTAACAAAACAGTTTTCATGCCAAAATTTATAATAGTAGTACAGAAAACAAACATACAACTTTAATATATGGAAGGTTATATAAATTATCTTTGTGTCTGTCTTTTTATCAACATGGGAATATTTATTTTTATATCATTTTCAAAAGAAGGCTAAAAAATTATATATATATTACAATGAAAAGTTATGACTACCTTATGCATGGAAAATATTTTAGAAAAAAATTTTAATAATAATAATTATAAAATAACCATAGAATCGGAAGAATTCATTAAGGGCACCTAGTCCAACCCTTCATTTTATATAAAGAAACTCAGACCCAAAGAATTAAAATGATTTGACTAGTTTTATTTCTAGTTAATGACAAAAATAGAGATTAGAATCCAGGTTTTTTCCTTATGGTATCTTGCCACTTCTATAAGTGGAAGCAGGTTGAGGGAGTTTTCTGGAGATGCTTCAATGCATATTCCAGTTGAGAAAATAGCCATTCAGGAAAAGGAGATTCGGTCTTTAGAACCAAGGCCACCCTAGAGACAGCACTGTCCCATAGAAATATAATGCATACCACCTATCCACCCATGTAATTTAAAATATTCTAGTAGTCAAACTTAAAAAGTAAAAAGAAACAGGTGAAGTTAATTTGAAAAGCATATTTATTTAACCCAACATATCCAAAATATGTTTTCAACATATAGTCAGTATAAAAAATTGAGATATTTTACATTCTTTTTTTCTACACTTAGTCTTCAAAATCTGGTGTGTAGTTTATACTTCCAGCACGATCAGTTCCTAGAGCCATATTCAAGTGCTCAATAGCCACACATGACTGGTGGCTACCACATTGGACAGCATAGCCCTGGAATACGGGTGCCTGGTCCATGTACTAAAGCCCTTTGTTAAGTGTGAAGGGTCATACAATGAGAGAGATTCTAAGTAATTTGGGTGTGATTTGAGAGGGACTATGAAAGTCTCCTCCCTCAAAATCCTCATTAACCTTCTCTGCATTGGGAGAGGGATTGGAGCAAAGCATAACTAGGCCCCTTAGCCAGGCAGGGTGAGGCCTTTCACTGCATCATGACTCACAGTCCTGTCAATTCTCCTCATCAGGGCTGCTTCTCCAAAGAGAATTCAGACAATTCAGGTTTGATGGGAGGGCCTCTTTGTGTGGGCTGGCCAGGGGCCCAGGTGCCACAGAAGCACGTCCTCCTGATGGGAATTAGGAACACCGGATCTCATTTTAGGTTCAGAAAACAAAACTAAATTTTTTGGAAAATGGCTACCATGATTTTTTCCTATAGTTTTCCTTCTTAGAGGTCCTTAGTGTTTTGCTTTGTGGTTTTGAAAATGTAACCCTCTCTTGGATATTAAAGGGAACCAAAGATTTTTTACAGTCTCGAGCTAAAGTTTCATGGGTGGAATAGCTTATTTCCTGGAATCAGGCATGGCAGGGTTAATACTGATGTGAAAGGTTCCCAACGGGGAAGACAAATTTGGAGCCAGGGGTCAACTCTTTCCAAAAGCTCATCTCTGTTAAAACCTTTCAGGTCTCGAGCTAATATGATAGTGAGAAATTATTGGGTCAAAATCGAAGAAAGGCAAGAACCTAGAGAAGTGAGCCCAGAGCTCAATGCTGCTTTTGCCTGGAAGGCATTCGATGTTCTGGAAGGAATAAGCACAAAACTGAGCAGCAGTTCTGGTAGTCTTGGGAAGCAAAGCGGCCAAAAGACAAAGCCTGGGCTCACCCCAGATAAGGAGTCAATAAATACCCTCTACCTTTAAGCTGGAATCCCAAAGAGCTTTGCCCTCAGGAAAATGGGAAGTGGAAATAAATCAGTCCTCTCACTAACCTGCAGCCCAGCTTTGGATCACCTAAGTAATTCAGGACAATCTTAGTCTCTGAGCATGGATAAGGCAGTGTTGGACTGGTAGATTAAAACACCTGGAGAAAGTTAGCAAAAATATTCTCTGGTGAAGATTAAAATCATTCTAGGCCTCAAATTCTTCCTAAGAATAATTTCTCAAATAGCAGAACAGACGCAAATGTAATCTAGGACCAGGAAACAAGATACCATCAGGGAAAACTGGTAGAAAGTACAGACCACAGAAACAGAACCACAGAAGATTTATAATTGGAATCAGACAAAGATTATAAAAATATGGATAATATGATTAAAGAAATAAAAATAAGATTGAAAAATCTGTAAGGAGTGCTAAATATAAAAAGCAACTTGGCGTATTTGAAAAGGAACCAAATAGAAATTCTAAAGCTAAAAAAATTACTAATAACAAAAATTAAGAACACAGCAGATGCGTGTAATAGTAGATTTGATACAAGTACAGAGAGAATTTGTGAACTGGAAAATAGATCAGAAGAAATTTTCCAGATTGTAGGGAAAAGACAAAATATTGGAAAATATTTTAAGATGAAGGTTTACAACTTTAGTACTTATTAATAGAATTATTTGTTGTTATGAAAATAAAAATAGATACTATATATGAAAGTATCTAGTACATGCCCTTGCATTTAGTGGGTACTCAAGAAGTATTTGTTGAATTTGAAATTTGGTTATTTCACAAATCATCTTTGTCACTTTTTATGAGTTCCATTTCTTTGTCAAATTATTCAGGTTTCTCTTTTAATTTTTAAACATATTAATCATAGTCATTTTCTATTCTGTGTCTTATAATTCCAATCTCTGAAATGTTGGGATCTATTACTGCTATTTCTTATCATGTTATCTTATTTTCTTGTATGTTTTATGAGTTTTGACTATAAGATAATTTGGGGGGGGATTTATTTCTGGGACATATTTGAGGCTAGAATTGAGGTTAAATTCTTCCAGAGGATTTGCATTTGCTTTTGAGAGTTGCCTTACGGCATAACCAACCCCAAATTATTTTATATTAAATTTTTGATGGGAGATTTTTTTGTGTGTGTGTGGTACATGGGCCTCTCACTGTTGTGGCCTCTCCTGTTGCGGAGCACAGGCTCCGGATGCGCAGGCTCAGTGGCCATGGCTCACGGGCCTAGCCGCTCCGCGGCATGTGGGATCTTCCCGGACCGGGGCACGAACCCGTGTCCCCTGCATCGGCAGGCGGACTCTCAACCACTACGCCACCAGGGAAGCCCTTGACAGGAGATTTTTAAGACAACACAGGTAATATGAATGAATGAAAAATAAGTGTAGGGACAACTTATGATATAAATTTCCAGAGAAAGAATTTTCCTTCACTTAGGGTCAAAGTTAAGATAGGTATGTGTTCTGCTGTTCCATTTTTGTGACCAAAAATAAGTGTCTTTTATTTTAGAATAGTTTTAGATTTACAGAAAAATTATGAAGCTAATACAGAGAGTTCCCATATACCCCACATCCAATAGCCCTTATTATTGACATCTTTTATTATTATGGTCCATTTGTTACAATTAATAAACAAATGCTGATGTATTATTATTAACTACAGTTTGTACTTTACTCAGATTTCCTTAGTTTTTACCTAACATCCTTTTTTCTGTTGCAAGATCCCACCCAGGATAACACATTACCTTTAGTTATCATGTCTGCTTAGGCATCTCTTGGCTGTGACAGCTTCTAAGAATTTCCTTGTTTTTGATGATCTTGACAGTTTTGAGAAGTGCTGGTCAGGTATTTTGTAGAATGTCCTTCAATTGGAATTTGTCTTGTGTTTTTCTCATGATTAGACTGGGATTATGGGTTTGGGGGAAGAAGATCACAGAAGTAAACTGCCATTTTCATCATGTTGTATCAAGGGTACCTACTGTCAACATGGTTTATGATTGTGGGTGTTGATCTTGGTCACCTGATTGAGATAGTGTTTGTCAGGTCTCCCCACTGTAAAGTTACTCTCCCCTCCCTTTCCACTCTGTGCTCTTTGGATGGAAGTTATTAGGTAGAGCCCACACTTAAGGAGTAAGGAGTTTTGCTCCATCACCTCCTTAAGGGTAGGGTCTCTATATAAATTATTTGAAATTCCTCTGCATGGAAGTTTTGTCTCATCTCTATCATTTATTTATATCTGTATGGACTCATGGATATTTATTGTATACTTTGAATTATAATTCAAAGCTTTTTTATTTAGTTTGTTTCTCAAATTGTTCCAGCTTTGGCCATTGGGAATTCTTTCAGTTAACTTCTATGTCCCTTTGACATACTCTCATCATTGTGGGTTTTAGTTTAGTTTAGTTTTGGGTTTTTTTAAAGCACTTCATGACTTTCTGGCATTATAAGATGTTCCAGGCTCATCTATATCTATAAATGTCTATATCTACAAGTATCTATGAATGCTTCTGTATGTAACCATTTGTTTCTTTATTAGGCTAAACATGAGTTCCCATTGTAATCTCCAACTAACCTATTATGTGGATCATTCTAACCTCCTCTCCTTGCTTATGTGTAAACTCCTATTCCAACAGGAAAAAACTGGCTCCCACCATCCACCATCTATTTACTTAATTACTCAACTGCATAAGTATACAGGTATCGCAGTATTGGAAGCGTTAACCTGTATCCTCTGAAAAACAACTTTATCAATTAGAGTACAGTACTTATGTACAGTTAATTTTGCCTTTTTTACAGATTCTATTCATACCCAAAGTTACTTAGATCAGTACCTTTTCCCCTTACCTCTTTCATACATTTATAATACAGTTAGAATGTCACATTTTGCATTCCATCCTGGGATCCTTCAACCCCCTAAATCACTTTTTAAAAATTTGTATGCATTAAAGTTTACTCTTTGTCTGTCATTTACTTTTATAGTGAGAGTAGACTTTGGGGATCCCAGTTTTTTGCAGGGGTCTTCTATTGGAATCCTCACCTGGGCTGGTCCTGGGCTTTATATCCATTGCCCTTCTGCCCACAGTCATCACAGTGTAAGAAGAAACACTCAGGGCAAAGCTGCTGTTAGCATTCACTCCCTTGTTAGAGGTCTTGCTTCTACTTGGGTTTATAAATCTATCGGTTCCGTTCTTTCTTTCCAACTCAGCAATATATTTATATTTTATATTTTATTTGTTTTGATAAGGAGGGTTGTTCAGTATACCTAATCAAACATGCTGCCAGAAATGGAAGTCTTTTCTACATTATTTAAAATTTTTTCGTATCATATTATATATAAATGTTCTTTAAGTTTCCTCAGCTCTTTATTTTTAGAAACAGCAACAGTAAAAATTATGAATGAGTTAAATAAATAATGCTTCAAGATCAGCCCCCATCTGCTATAGATGGTGTTGTTAGTGAGAGATTAAAGAACAGACTATAGCAATGTGTAGAGTAAGAGAATATGGCTTTAAAATATATTTAGAACACAGATTTTATATTAGGAAATCTAACTATCATTATTTTATTGTTATTTAATTTTATTGAAATGACTTCTATGAATTGAGAATTACTTTCTGTGTATCTCTGAGTGTCATGTTTCCTAGTTATCCTATAAACAGTGGTTAATGTGCAGGTGGCTGAGTAAAACTGAATTAGAGATACATGAAGAAACAAATTTCAATGGATAAACATTCTATCGTCACCACGAGAGACTGCAGCTCCTGTTTTAGAGAGATATCAGTGTTTTATCCATTTTAGTGTCACCCTTCAATGAGCATGTGAAACATGAAGGTTGAAGGAAAGTGACTCCTAGTACCTTTGTTTCTTAGGTTTGTGTTGCAAGACTACTCATCATGTTGCCACCATTATGCCTCTTTTCGTTCCTGGTATAAAGCATGTTAGCACTGTCCCTGTTGCTACCTAATATGAGTTGTTATGCCTATAATAAAACGTTATTCCAGGAGGCATCTGAGTTCAGTGTTGAGGGAACATGAGTTTGCCACATTCAATAGGAAAAAAGAAAACCAGAACATTTTTCTCTTTTCCTTTTCCTGGACAAAAATGATGAAACCTCTTAGATATGTCTCAGAAAAGGAAGCAGAGAAATATGTACCATGAAATCTAGTTCCCAGTGCCCTTACATATAGTGCCGCTTACTCCCCACCTGCTTGCATTCTACAGTGCTTGATTCTACAGAAAACTTGTTAGAAAACAACTTTTGACAATTTAGGGATTGATCATGTCTAAAAAATAAATTTACATCATTCTGATGGAACATTGTGGAGTGTCACCTGAAAAGTATACTTGCCTTCAGTTTATGGTAACCTCAACATCCAGAAACCAAAATTATCTCTGAAAGTTTGTAAATTGCTTTGTAAAGAAGGCATCAATCTCATTATCATGGGGTTGTGCTGAAATTCATTATGCAGTCCTATATCTGAACTGACTGGGAGAATTTTCTCAGCTTGACATAGATCCTTAGATGGTAGAGACTGATGATCATTGTGAGAAGAAACCACATTTTCTTTTTTTTTTTTCTCTTTTCATTGTTAAATGTTTCAATTGCATTTCTCACTTTAACTGGGGCTAAGTCACTTACCTGTCGATGGCTGAATTAGGTTTGTTAACAATGAAGGAAAGGAAATTCATTCTTCTGAAAAAAGAATCAATAGCAGTAGACAGTGCCCTCCAAGCAGGAAAAAATATATAATTTCAATGTTCATCATTTAAAATTGTGGAATTCTTATCTTGAACCCTTCTTTTCCTTTGAATATACAATATTAAAATACAACTATACAAGTGATTTATTTCTGAGAAATTCAGCTGAGCATTACAGAAAGAAGATGGGCTTTGAATTCAAACAGATGAGAGTTTGAATCCCAACTCTGTTATTTAACAGCCATATGACGGGCTAATTTATTTAATTTCACTGAATATTAGTTTCCTCGTTCCATAGTGGGAAATAACAGTAGTTACAGGGCTGTAGTAAATATTAAATTAGGTCAATGATGTATTTAATGTGCTGTGCTTGTCACTCAGTAGGTACCTAAGAATAGAGTTGGAACTAGCATCACTACATGGTTGTTTCTATTGTAGTGTTATTATTTGTTATATAACTATTCTGCTGTGTTTTATATATTCAGAGAGAAAAACTTTTAGAAGCAAATTAGCCTGGACAAGTTAAAATAAAGAGCTTATTCAGAGAACACCTGAATGATAATTAAATATTGATAAAGGGAAAGGGAAAGGTAATTAAATTAATTGGTTGCTAAGGTATTTTTCCCAATTAAAAGTCAATCCCATGGGGTTAAATAAAGACTTTCTGTGTGTCGAAATTTCATTTACTATTCCATTATTCATCCATTCAAAAACAGCACATTTATGTAATGTGAACTATATGCTAGGCATTGTGGGAGAGGAAAGATCAAGGGGTAGGAGCATGCAAAGAGAAATTCATATGATAAGCAAGGTGCTTTTTAAAATCATAAATATACAAAAAAATGCTCATCCTCACCAATAAAGAATACAAATTAATAAAAATATCAAATAGGATTGAGAAAAATTAGAAAGACTAATAACATTTAAAATTGGCAAAGAGAGAGAGACATTCTCATCTACTGTTTGGGAGAGTATAAATTGTTACAATTATTCTGGGGAGGCAATTTAACAATATCTACCTAAATTTAAAATGTGCAAGCCTAAAATTCCAATTTTAAGAATTTATCCTATAGAAATAATTTCTTGAGGACATAAAGATATACATACAAAGAGGTTTTGTTGCAGCATTGTTTATAGTAGCAAAAAAGGAAGGGGGAGAGCAACAGAATAGTGTACACCTGTATTAGCTATGTATTGCTGTGTAACAAATTACCCCCAAAATTATCAGTTGAAAACAACAAATATCTATTACCTTATTTCTTTAAGGGTCATGAATTTGGTTTTGGCTTAGCTGGGTGCTTCTGGCTCAGAGTCTCTCATGAGATTACAGTCAGGATGTTGAACAGGACTGGAGGCTTTGAAGACTTGACTGGGACTGAAGGATCTGCTTCCAAGATGGCCCACTCCTGTCTGTTGGCAGAGGACCTCAGTCCCTCTCTACATGGACCGTGTGAACCTTTCCATGGAGCTTCTTGGGCATCCTCATGACATGGCAGCTGGCTTCTCTCAGGAAAAATGATCTAAAAGACAGCAAGAAGGAAGCTGCAATGCCTTTTATGAACTAGTCTTGGAGATCACACATTATCACTTCTATAATATTCTATTCATCAGCACCAAGTCAACAAATCCAGTCTAAGCTCAAGGGAAAGTGAATTAGGCTCCATTTTTGGAGGAAAGTGTGTTGAATGATTTATGGATGTATTTTAAAACTCTTTAACTTGTCCTCTGGCCACAGATTAAAATTATTCTCACATAGAAAATATACTCATCCCCTTCCAACATCCCCCAACCAACCTGTTTCAACAATTTATTGCATCGGTTTAAAGTCCAGAAACATGTCAACTTAATCAGATCCAGGTGAGGCTTTGGCTTGTCAGGTGTCATTCCTTAAGTGAAACTCCTTGAGTATGGTTCCTTAGATCTCAAGCCCTGTGAACTAAAGAGACAAGTTATCCATATATATATACATCCATATACACATACATAAATACATACATGAGGGGATAACTCATCCTATATATATACGGGACAGGCACAGGATAACCACTCTGGACATTCTTGTTCAAAAAGAGAAAAAATGAGATGTCCAAAGCAGTCACTGTTCCATAGCAATTCTGAAATCCATTCAGCTACATGTTAGAAGTTCTTGATTCAAACTCATTCCTACTCCTGACCAGGAATGATTGTTCATGGCTCTTGGCTTCAAGAACCTCTGAAGGTCACCTGGTACATCAGGTACATTTTCTACTTTCCTGATTCATTCCTTGAAAGTTAGCCTATTTTGGAGCTGTGTAGTTTTCTCAGTAAAATTTTGGAGTTCCAAATGCCTGTTTTCATTGTGTACTATCTCCTTCAGTCTAAGCTGGTGTTATTTCTGTAATTATAATTATTTTTAGAAACTCTGTGGGCCTGCCATGAATCTTATCAGGGTTTACTTCATTAGACAAAAGCCACACCCACAAATCTCTTCAAGGTAAATTCTTCTCTACCTTGAACTTCTGCTGAACTATGGAAGGACAGTACCCTTTAGCTTCTTCAAAGCTCTGTTGTTTGAACAGTTCTCTGAGGCACCATCTTAGATCTTCCTGAGGTCATAAGCAAAGTATTTTAAAGCTATACTCTTAGCCTCATCTCTAAACTAGGCTTTCTTGGCAGTGGCCTGGAATTGATCTTTGCTGCAAACCCATTTCTTCATTTTAGTTTTGTTTGCCATCTGCGAAGACAGAATTTTTAAAAACCATCCAGTTCTGGCTTCTTTGTGTTTGACAATCCTTCCTTTGGTTTCTCTCTTTCCTCTCATATTTCATTACAATCAGCAAGAAGAAACCAGGTGGCACCTTCAGCATTTTACCTGGAAATGTCCTTAACTAGATTACCTGGCACATCATGTACATTTTCTACTTTCCACATTACCACAGGGGACAGTCTTACTAAACTTTCTGCCACTATGTAACAAGGATCCCCTTTTCTCCAGTTTCCCTAAAGCTGTTCCTCACTTTCCTGTAAGCTCTCACCAGAGTCTCCCTATGGCAACCAGGCCTCTATTAACACTTTCTGACACTCTCCTCAAAGCCTTTACAGCCTTTGCCCACTACCCAGTTCCAAAGCCACTTCCACATTTTTAGGTACTTATTAGGATAGCACCCAACTTCCAGGTATCAAAATCAGTATCATTATCTACTGCTGTGTAACAAATTACTCCAAAACATAGCAGCTTATAACAACCATTTATTATATCACAATTGCTGTGGGTCAAGAATCAGGAAGCAACTTAACTGGGTGGCTTTGGCTCAGGGTCTCTCATGAGATTATAGTCAAGATGTCAGTGGGGCTGTTTTCACTTTTGTAAATTGAAGTATAGTTAATTTACAAAGTTGTGTTAGTTTCAAGTGTACAGCGAAGTGACTCAGTTATATATATATATATATATATATATATATATATATATATATATATAATCTTTCTCAGATTATTTTCCATTATAGTTCCATTATAGGTATTACAAGATATTGAGTACAGTTCCCTGTGCTATACAGTAGGTCCTTGCTGTTTATCTATTTTATATACAATAGTGTATATATGTTAATCCCAAACTCCTCCCGTGGCATTCTTTTAAAGGCTTCAGTGGGGCTGGAGAATCCACTGCCAAGATGGTTCACTTGAATGTGTACTGTCAGAGGGCCACTGTTCCTCACTGGCTGTTGGCATGGGACCTTAGTTCCTGGCCATATAGGTCTTTCTTCAGGGCTTCTTGAGTGTCCTCATGACAAAAAACTGGCTTCTCTCAGAATGAGTGATCTGAGAGAGAAAGAGAAAAGGGGAAGCTGCTATGCCTTTTATGATCTAGTCTCAGAAGTCACATAATGTCACTTCCACCACATTCTATTCATTAGAAGCGAGTCACTAAGTTCAGTCCACACTCAGGGGAGGGGAATTAGGCTCCACCTTTTGGAAAGGAGTATCAAGAATTAATGGACTTCTTTTACTTTGTGAATGTATTTTAAAACCATATCGATACCCATTAAAAATAATGAGGTATGTTAAAAAATACTAACTTAGAAAAGCATTGTTGATATATCATTAATTAAAAAGAACAGAGCAAGCAATGATATATATAGCGTGATTTTTTATTTTATTTTTATTTTTTATATATTTATATATATAGCGTGATTTTTTTATTTTATTTTATATATAGCGTGATTTTTTTATTTTGCAACCAAATCTTACATATGTAGGTGTAAGCATAAAAGTTTCTAGAAGCTTACAGATGAAAATGTTGATAGTACTTACAGAGGTATGGTAGGTGGTTGGAAATGAACCTAGTGGACTGCAGAGGAGTTTTACACATTACATTGAAAAAGAGGAATAATTACAAGTAATTTTTTACTCCTTCTTTGTGTCTTTCTGTGATTCCAAACTTGCTAAAATAAACATGTATTGCTTATATAATTAGAAGGTAGCAAGTGTGCATAACAGGGAGAGATTTAACTTTTAGCTATAAACATTGGATTGAGATTGGAAGAGAATGGAGATGAGACCTTACCCAGATCTCAACATAATGATCAAAAGCCCAACAGGAACACCAGTTTGTTAGTACTGAAGACCTGATTTGTTGAAAGTGGATAAAATCAGCCCTGTAAATTGTGAAAAACATAATTTCAATTCTATCTGTTGGATGACAGGGTGTTGACAAGATTTTAAGAAAGAATATATAACAAAGGATTTCTGATTAATACAGAAGATTGAAACATACCTTCCCTACTCTCCTCTCCTGAAATTCCACTACAATGTCAATAGAAGATGAGATAGACACACACACACACACACACATACACACACACAGAGAAATAGAAGAAGAGGGGGAGGGAGGTAGATACTGATAGAGAAAGAGAGAGGGAGAGAGAGAGAGAGATTGCAAGAGAGAGAGAGAGAATGAGAGAGAGAAGGAGGAGAGAGAAAGGGAAGGGAACAGGAAGAGAAAGAACAGGAAGGAAGACAGTGGTGTAATTTTGGCAGCTGGAAAGCTGATGGATTAGTGGTGACTGACTCCTTAGACCAGGGGAAGCTGAAATCTAAGCCTACAAGAGCTGAAGTACGTCAACTCATGCCAGGGATTTCCAGAAAAGAAAGCTCAGGAATTGAATCCACCAAGTACTTCAAAATATTGCGGAACAGGTAGGGAAGAAAACAGAGTGTTGATTGAACATCTACATAGGGTGTACCCAGATCCTTCCCTCTATACCATTCCCCAGCTGGATAACTGCCTCTTCTTGAATCTGGCAGAAAACTAGAGGTTTACTCTCTGGAGATGTCAAACCAGAGGTCTCCAGACTTAGGGCATTCAGCAGAGAGGAGGACGGAGTACCATACCAAAAACAGGGGAACTGAATGAAAGCCTCTATTCTAAACAACCTCTTCCATGGCTCAGCTCTTAGAATGCTGGCAGTCATATTTAAAGGCAGGAGATTATAGGATTCCTCTCTGAGGAAAGTGATCAGCCAAAGAGGAAAATGAGAAAAACAAAATAAACTACTTGCACTTGGGAGACCCCTGATGAAATAGCTGTGTTCTACTCATTATCCTTCAGTGAAGCCAAGTCTTTAATAGGCCCTATTCTCTCTTCTCACAATTTTAAGTCCTCTTTCTTAAATATGAGCAAAATAAGAATAACAAGAGATTTGGGGAAACTTTTAACAGCAGACAGACCAAAACAAATAGAAAAAGTTAGCACAGATGAAACAACATAGGAAGCAGAAAAAACAAAAACAAAAAACTATAATCATCTTCACGGATGATTACATCCCTCCATTACATCCATGACACATGCACACAAAAGTTATAAAAAGAACATTTAGAAAACCAAATAGACCTTAGAAATTTTAAAATATGATACAAGAAATTACAATTCTGGAATAAAGTTTAGAATGCATTAATGATAGGTATATAGAAAGTTATCAAATGAAAAAAGTTAACTATTAATTCTAGGGAAAACATAACATTATAAAAGAAAAGAATATAATACAGTACTTAGCTAAGATAAAAATAATGTTCACATAGACAAAATAATGCAAACTCAAATACTGATCTATTTAAAAATATGATATAGATAAATGTGTGGGTAGATGAAGGAGGAGTCTGTGTGGTGTCCAGGGGTGTCATGATGTATCTTCAACAGTGGGGAGAGCCTAGAAAATCTCTAAAATACAAAATTAATAAATAGTAGAATAAACTTGCTCATTAGAAAGCTGTGGTAGGTATTTGTCATTTCTTTTCAGGCTGTCTAACTCCTTTTGAACAACATACTGTTATATTTGGGGAATTTACTGCCATATGAATCCTGTATCCCCAAAATAAACTCCCAAATTCTGTTCCAGTGTCCTTTTCAGCTAGCGCAGACCCATGTGACCTGGGCTCTGCCAGCAGACTCACTCCCGTGAGATTCTGATCTAGAAGTGAGCAACTTGAGGAAGGTGATCCCATATGGAAAGCATTTGGCTGGTGAGGGCTGTAGCAGAGCAATTCAGCTTTGGAGGGCGGCCACAAGGTTGAGTTCCAGAGCAGAATTGACATCCATGGGGCCCGTGGTGGTAGAATGTGTCTTTTTTCAGGGGAGTCTGCTGTATGGTTTAATCACTGTTCTTGGAAGCTTAGCATCCCCATGAGCTACCCCATGTCTAGAGTCAGTCTGTTGTTTCCAAGTACCTAACAACTCTCAGAACTACAGAGGCAAATACGAAAAGAATAGCTAAAGAACTTGAAATGGTTACCTCTGGGAGTGAAAATCAAGGGTGGGAAGAGGTTGATCAGGAAACTACTGATTTTTGTCTTTCTCTTGGGCTTTCTAACCATGACTATTTGACTTTCTAGCTATGTACATATATAAGTTTGATAAAAATTAAAACTGAAACAAAAGAAAACAAAGAGACAATAAGAACTATCTTTTGGAGAGTATAAATGCACCACAGAGTGCTGCATCTCCTTTTTTTGTCTGTGGGAGACATCACCAACCGATAAAGCTCTCATTCCCTACAGAGGCTGGAATCTCACTCACAGTCGTTCCCAACACTTATTTTTAGATATATTGGAGTTCAGTCTTCAGTTGAAAACTCTTTGCCATTCTTGGCCTAAGAGGAAATGCTCAGTCTTGTGTAGGCCTGGCCTTGCATTTCTGAACTTAAGTGAAAGAAAGCCCAGAATATGTTTCACGGTATACAGAATTAGAACATATATCCTAATTCTGAGAAATACCTTTATTAAAGGATGTACGTCAGTACTATAGAACTCTGTTATTCCAGTGAAACTGCTACAGTTGAAAGAAGTCATTTAGGTTTCTGAACATTAACATGAAGATATACTTTGAAGCTTTACAGCACTATGATTAATAGAATTTTATTACCTCAGAGTTTTCAAAGTAGCTTAATCTCTTCACTAGCAGTATCGGCCTAGCATTTTATAAGAAAATCATGTTCCTTCAAGTCAACATATAATTAATTCACATCTGGAGATGAGGCTACTATGACAACATGACAATTTATTGTGGTTTGAACACCTTTGGAAAAGGAATTATTAAAAGGAAGAGAACAGAAATGCTTTGGGATAGAAAAATAGAATACCAGAATTATCTGGACAATTTTTAACAGTCATTTGCAAGGACTTATTGGCACTCTTTTATCTTGGTGTTCTTTCTTTCTTTTTTCATTTCTATGACACAGTGGTAGAATTATTTGTTCTATAATGAAAATGAGTTTCTGTACAAGATTCAAGAAGCATACTTAAATTCATCAAGTACAGCATCTGTTAAAATCTCCTGGCATTAAAGAAAATGTTTAACTGGATTTATTTCCAACCTTTTTATGAAATGCAGAACAATTGAGAACTAATTAGAGATCTAATAACCCTCTCTACTATTTCTACAGGTTGGACCATTGTTTTATGTAGAGAGAGGTATATCAAAAAATCACTTTCTAAACAGCTTTAGGGTAGACATGAAATTGAATAGAAGGAATACATTTTTCTCTGAGTCTACTGTCTTCATTGTAAAGGTACAGAAAGACGTTAGCTACGAGATGAAAGCCTTATGTGAAATGTGTAGAACAGGAGCTAGTGGGTTCCCTCAGAGTTTCCTGACACAGCCATGACATCTGTGCTATTCCTCAAGCAGGACACATCTGCACTGTCTTTGATTCTTCCTGCTCTCTCACTTTTTTTTCTCAAATTGAAGTACAGTTGATGTAAAGTATTATATTAGATTCAAGTGTTCAACATAGTGATTTGACAATCAAATACATGACAAAATGATCAACACAATAATTCTAGTAATCATTTGTTACATACAAAATTATTACAGTATTATTGACTATATTCCTTATGTTGTCTATTACATCTTGTGACTCATTTATTTTATAACTGGAAGTTTGTACCTCTTAATCCCGTTCACCTATTTTGCCAAACTCTGCCTCCTCCTCCCCGGCAATCGCCTGTTTGTTCTTTGTATCAATGAATCCATTTCTGTTTTGTTTGCTCATTTGTTTTGTTTAGATTCCACATATAAGTGAAATTATACAATATTTGTCCTTATCCGACTCATTTCACTTAGCATAATACCTCTAGGTGCATCCATGCTGTCACAAATGGCAAAATTTTATTCTTTTTTATGGCTGAGTAATATTCCAGTGTGTGTGTGTGTGTGTGTGTGTGTGTGTGTGTGTGTGTGTGTGTGTTACATCTTCTTTGTCCACTCATCTATCCATGAGCATTCAGGTTGCTTCCATATCTTGGCTTTTGTAAATAATGCTGCAGTGAATATAAGGGTGCATATATCCTTTCAAATTAGTGAAAATTTGTTTTCTTAAGGTAAATACCCAGAAGTGGAATTGCTGGATCTTATGGTAGTTCTGTTTTTAATGTTTTGCAGAACCTCCACAGTGTTTTCCATAGTGGCTGCACCAATTCACATTCTCACCAGCAGTGCACAAGGGTTCCCTTTCTCTGCCTACTTGCCAACACTTGTTATTTATTGTGTACTTGATAACTACCATCTTAACAGGTGTGAGGTGGTATCTCACTGTGGTTTTGATTTGCATTTCCCTGATGATTCGTGATGTTGAGCATCTTTTCATGTACCTGTTGGCCATCTGTATGTCTTCTTTGGAAAAATGTCTATTCAGAACATCCACCCATTTTTTAAGTGGATTGCTGGGTTTTTTTAAAGAAAAATATTGAGTTGTATGAGTTATTCATATATTTTGGATATTAACCTCTTATCAGACATTTTTGCAAATATTTTTCCCATTTGGTAGGCTGCCTTTATATTTAGTTGATATTTTTCTTCTCGGTGTAAAAGCGTTTTTAGTTTGATATAGTCCCATTTGTTTATTTTTCCTTTTGTTTCGGTTGCCTGGCTCCAATGCCAGCCAAGGGCACCTGCCAGGCCTGGTGAAGTGTGGGGGCTGCTTTGGAAGAGCACCGTGCTGTTGGGTTCATGGGTGAATCCAGGGTTAATTGGTTGCATGGGGAGACTCAGTAATGGCACCTGCCAGCACTGGGCCAGCTAGGTAGAGGGTGAGCTAGAAAGAAAAAAACCCAACCAACCAAACAACAAAACTGGCATCCACCAGCTCCTTTATAAGAAAAAGTTCCATCAGATCCCTGCCCTCAGGCACATACCCTAAACTTGGTCAATGAATCTCTAGGTGCCTTTCATACTGCTGCTTCTGTGCTGGGCCTTGGAGTTTTTGTGCGTGCCCCTTAAGTGTGGATTCTCAGTTTCCTACAGCCCTCTGGCCCACTTGGATATAAGTCCCACTTGTTTTCAAAGCCGGATGTCATGGGGGCTCATCTTCCCTGTGTGGGTGCCCCGGGCTGGGGACCCCAATGTGGGATTTGGAGCCCTTGCTCCTCAGGGGGAACCTCTGAGGCTGTGATTTCCCTTCGGCCTGTGGGATGTGGATCCCAGCCAGACCGTGTCTCCACCCCTCCTATTCATCTCAATGTGGCTTTTACCCTTTACCTTTTTACTTATTTATTTTTTGGCCACCACGTGGCATGAGGTATCTTAGTTCCCCTACTGGGGATGGAACCTGTGCCCCCTGCAGTGGAAGTGTGGAGTCTTAACCACTGGACCGCCAGGGAAGTCCCTACCCTTTATCTTTAGTTGTAGCCCTCTTTTTTGCTAGTCTTCAGGCTGTTCTCAGAGGTAGTTTCCCCATATGTAGTTGTAAATTTGGTGTGTCCATGGGAGGAGGTGAGCTCAGGATCTTCCTACTCTGCCATCTTGAACCACCTCCACACCTTTACCCTGGCATTTTTCAGTCACACTTTCCTATTCCTTGGAATTTGATTGTGTCTGTCTCGTCTTTATTTTAATCACATGGCTAATGGGCAAGGGCACATGTTTATAGCTTGAATTTTCTGGCCCACAAAGTCTCAGAGGAGGTTGCGTCTCAGGTCCTGGAGAGGAAGACCCAGCAGGGCATGGTAAATGAGATATGGGGCAATGTGGGTAACGACACAGTGTTAGACAAAGCATCAGAAAAACTAGGTTCCCAAATTCTGCCAAAGCAGTGGAGCGACTTTGGGTAAGCCACTTAACCTCTGAATCTCATTTCTCTCATCTGTGAAATGAGATGATTGGGTTTAATCATCTCTAAGATCCTTCCCTGCACCCAATCCCTTAATATTGATGTGGCATGTCTTAACCTTTTAGAATTCCTATGGATGAGTGTTAAACATAGAAAGAATGTAGGAAGGGTAGCCTGTATTCTCTTAGGGTAGAGGTTTTTTTAACCAAAAAACATGACCAGTGTTAAAGCAGTGCCAAGACAAGTAGAGTTCACGTAGGAATCCATTTGAGTAGTTTAAGGTTGCTATGATTATGTCTAGTTAGAAAAAGGTATTAAGAAGCTGAGTATAAAATATCTTTATAGGAACTATCTATGTAAAGAACAAAGCTTCAAGAAAAATGAAACGTAAACTCCCTAAAGGCATAAAGTGACTCACATATGTTTTTAGTTGTTTGTTTTTGAACAATGTATAAAAAGGAATAGTATACTTTTTTGGTAAGGATACTTAACTTGGTTGGGTAGGATATGGGGGGTGGGGGCAATTCAGATCACAGCCTTAGCCCTATCTCACAAATTTGGGCAAAGTAATTATTTTTCTTTATTTCTGGTTCATCATCTTTTAAACTTTGAAGGTTTACTGTTTACTTTTTAGTACTGTATAAAGGAAGGTAATTCAGCAGAGTGTTAGGGGACAAAGACTGTAGAGTCAGACAGAACTGGAGTTGAATCCCAGCCCCATGACTTACCTCTCATGTGTCCTTGGGAAAATGAAGTAATCTCTTTGAGCTCAGTTTTCTCATCTGCGAGGAGAGAACAGAAATCTTCCATTTTTGCCTGCCAGGCATTTTTCTACCTTCCCGTAGGGACACTCACTCCACGTGCTTAGCTCAGTAGGGGTTGAGCTCTGTTCTATTCGCATGGTTGGATATGACCTGGGCCTGGTCAACCACATTGCCCACCTCCCTAATCAATCTCAACTTCAGGGAGAGGCAGAACGCCCAAGGGAGCCAATCAGACAATTCCCTGGGATTTTACTCCCAGACTGTAGAGAAGATGCTTCCCTTTTGTTTGGGTTACTAAGGGGGTAGAATATAAGTTTGAGTCTATTGACGCCCACCATGATTGCTATAGGAAGAGAGATTTTGGCGAGATAGAGATGGGGATAAGGAAAGGGATATAGATGGAGCTCGAGACAGAGGAGAGGATAGAGATAGAGCTGAGGAGAGGAGTAGAGTTAGGGATAGGAATAGGAATACAGTTAGAGATAGGCATAGAGATAGAGTTGGAAGTAGGGATAGGGACAAGGGTGGAGCTAGAGGTAGGGACGGGGATGAGGGTAGGGTTAGAGGTAGGGATACAGATAGTACCTTAATAGCACTGTTTGAGCCCTGGATCCAGCTGAACCACTACCCCCAGATCCTTTGGCTAATTGAGCCAGTAAATTCGTTTTGCTTAAACTAGTTTGACTTGTGTTCCTATCATTTACAACTAAAAGAATCTGAACATAATACTTATCTCATGGAATTATGGCAAAAATTAAATAGAACAAAGCATGGAAAGCACATACCACAGGGCTTGGCAGGGACAAGTTGCCACAGTAAGATGCTAAACAGGTGGTGGCCATTATGATAAGTAATTAAAGCTAACATGTACTTATTTATACTTTTATGCCATTTTTTACCCTAAGAAGGTTCAAGACAAAGAAGGTAAAATATAAAAATTTAAAACAGTATAGTATAAAATGTTGATATGTTTTTTTAAAAAAATAAAAGAGAGGCTGCCTAAAATCATAAGGCCACAGACACCCCAAAACACAACACCAGATGTGGACCTGCCCACCAGAAAGACAAGATCCAGCGTCATTCACCAGAACACAGGCACTAGTCCCCTCCACCAGGAAGCCTACACAGCCCATTGAAACAACCTTAGCCCCTGGGGACAGACACCAAAAACAGCAGAAACTATGAACCTGCAGCCTGCAAAAAGGAACCCCAAACACAGTAAGTTAAGCAAAATGAGAAGACAGAGAAACACACAGCAGATGAAGGAGCAAGGCAAAAACCTATCAGACCTAACAAATGAAGAGGAAATAGGCAGTCTACCTGAAAAAGAATTCAGAATAATGATAGTAAAGATGATCCAAAATCTTGGAAATAGAATGGAGAAAATACAACAAAAGTTTAACCAGGACCTAGAAGAATGAAAGAGCAAAAAAACAATGATAAACAACACAATAAATGAAATTAAATATATTCTAGAAGGGATTAATAGCAGAATAACTGAGGCAGAAGAACGGATAAGTGACCTGGAAGATAAAATAGTGGAAATAACTACTGCAGAATAGAGCAGAGAAAAGAAAAAAGAATGAAAAATATTGAGGACAGTCTCAGAGACCTCTGGGACAACAGTAAATGCACCAACATTTGAATTATAGGGGTCCCAGAAGAAGAAGAGAAAAAGAAAGGGACTGAGAAAATATTTGAAGAGACTGTAGTTGAAAACTTCCCTAATATGGGAAAGGAAATAGTTAATCAACTCCAGGAAGCACAGAGAGTCCCATACAGGATAAATCCAAGCAGAAACATGCCAAGACACATATTAGTCAAACTATCAAAAATTAAATACAAGGAACAAATATTAAAAGCAGAAGGGAAAAACAACACGTAACACATAAGGGAATCCCAAAAAGTTTAACAGCTGATCTTTCAGCAGAAACTCTGCAATCCAGAAGGGAGTGGCAGCACAGATTTAAAGTGATGAAAGAGAAAAACCTACAACCAAGATTACTCGACCCAGCAAGGATCTCATTCAGATTTGATGGAGAAATTAAAAGCTTTACAGACAAGCAAAAGCTAAGAGAATTCAGCACCACCAAAGCAGCTTTACAACAAATGCTAAAGGAACTTCTCTAGGCAGGAAACACAACAGAAGGAAAACACCTACAATAATAAACCCAAAACAATTAAGAAAATGGTAACAGGAACATACATACCTTAAATGTAAATTGATTAAATGCTCCCACCAAAAGACATAGACTGGCTGAATGAATACAAAAACAAGACCGGTACATATGCTGTCTACAAGAGACCCACTTCAGACCTAGGGACACATACAGACTGTAAGTGAGGGGACGGAAAAAGACATTCCATGCAAATGGAAATCAGAAGGAAGCTGGAGTAGCAATTCTCATATCAGACAAAATAGACTTTAAAACAAAGACTATTACAAGAGACAAAGAAGGACACTACATAATGATCAAGGGGTCAATCCAACAAGAAGATGTAACAATTGTAAATATTTATGCACCCAACATATGAGCACCTCAATACATAAGGCAAATACTAGCAGCCATAAAAGGGGAAACGACAGTAACAAAATCATAGTAGGGAACTTTAACACCCCACTTTCACCAATGGACAGATAATCCAAAATGAAAATAAATAAGGAAACACAAGCTTTAAGTGACACATTAAACAAGATGGACTTAATGGATATTTATACAACATTCCATCCAAAAACAACAGAATACACATTCTTCTCAAGTGCTCATGGAACATTCTCCAGGACAGATCATATCTTGGGTCACAAATCAAGCCTTGGTCAATTTAAGAAAATTGAAATCATATCAAGTATCTTTTCCGACCACAATGCTATGAGACTAGATATCAATTACAGGAAAAAATCTGTAAGAAATACAAACACATGGAAGCTAAACAACACACTACTTAATAACCAAGAGATCACTGAAGAAATCAAAGAGGAAATCAAAAAATATCTAGAAACAAATGACAATGAAAACACAATGACCCAAAACCTATGGGATGCAGCAAAAGCAGTTCTAAGATGGAAGTTTATAGCTATACAAGCCTATCTTAAGAAACAAGAAACATCTCAAATAAACAACCTAACCTTACACCTAAAGCAATTAAAGAAAGAAGAACAAAAAACCCCCAAAGTTAGCAGGAGGAAAGAAATCATAAAGATCAGATCAGAAATAAATGAAAAAGAAATGAAGGAAACGATAGCAAAGATCAATAAAACTAAAAGCTGGTTCTTTGAGAAGATAAACAAAATTGATAAACCATTAGCCAGACTTATGAAGAAAAAAGGGAGAAGACTCAAATCAATAGAATTAGAAATGAAAAAGAAGTAACAACTGATACTGCAGAAATACAAAGGATCATGAGAGATTACTACAAGCAACTATATGCCAGTAAAAGGGACAACCTGGAAGAAATGGACAAATTCTTAGAAATGCACAACCTTCCCAGACTGAACCAGGAAGAAATAGAAAATATGAACAGACCAGTCACAAGCACTGAAATTGAAACTGTGATTAAAAAACTTCCAACAAACAAAAGCCAAGGACCAGATGGCTTCACAGGCGAATTCTACCGAACATTTAGAGAAGAGCTAACACCTATCCTTCTCAAACTCTTCCAAAATATAGCAGAGGGAGGAACACTCCCAAACTCATTCTACAAGGCTACCATCACTCTGATACCAAAACCAGACAAAGACGTCACAAAGAAAGAAAACTACAGGCCAATATCACTGATGAACATAGATGCAAAGATCCTCAACAAAATACTAGCAAACAGAATCCAAAAGCACATTAAAAGGATCATACACTATGATCAAGTGGGGTTTATCCCAGGAATGCAAGGATAAGAATCACTATAAGCAAATCAATCAACGTGATACACCATACTAACAAATTGAAGGAGAAAATCCATATGATCATCTCAATAGATGCAGAGAAAGCTTCTGACAAAATTCAACAACCATTTATGATAAAAACCCTCCAGAAAGTAGGCATAGAGGGAACTTTCCTCAATATAATAAAGGCCATATATGACAAACCCACAGCCAACATCATCCTCAATGGTGAAAAACTGAAACCATTTCCACTAAGATCAGGAACAAGACAAGGCTGCTCACTCTCACCACTATTATTCAACATAGTTTTGGAAGTTTTAGCCACAGCAATCCAAGAAGAAAAAGAAATAAAAGGAATCCAAATCGGAAAAGAAGAAGTAAAGCTGTCACTGTTTGCAGATGACATGATACTATACATAGAGAATCCTAAAGATGCTGCCAGAAAACTACTAGAGCTAACCAATGATTTTGGTAAAGCAGCAACATACAAAATTAATGCACAGAAATCTCTTGCATTCCTATACATTAATGATGAAAAATCTGAAAGTGAAATTAAGAAAACACTCCCATTTACCACTGCAACAAAAAGAATAAAATATCTAGGAATAAACCTACCTAAGGAGACAAAAGACCTGTATGCAGAAAATTGTATGACACTGATGAAAGAAATTAAAGATGATACAAATAGATGGAGAGATATACCATGTTCTTGGATTGGAAGAATCAACATTGTGAAAATGACTCTGCTACCCAAAGCAACCTACGAATTCAATGCAATCCCTATCAAACTACCACTGGCATTTTTCACAGAACTAGAATAAAACATTTCACAATTTGCATGGAAACACAAAAGACCCCAAATAGCCAAAGCAATCTTGAGAAAGAAAAATGGAGCTGGAGGAATCAGGCTCCCTGACTTCAGACTATACTACAAAGCTACAGTAATCAAGACAGTATGGTACTGGCACCAAAACAGAAATATAGATCAATGGAACAGGATAGAAAGCCCAGAGATAAACCCACACATATATGGTCACCTTATCTTTGATAAAGGAAGAAGAATATACAGTGGAGAAAGACAGTCTCTTCAATAAGTGGTGCTGGGAAAACTGGACAGCTACATGTAAAAGAATGCAATTAGAACACTCCCTAACACCATACACAAAAATAAACTCACAGTGGATTAAAGACTTAAATGTAAGGCCAGACACCATCAAAGTCTTAGAGGAAAACATAGGCAGAACACTCTATGACATAAATCACAGCAAAATCCTTTTTGACCCACCTCCTAGAGAAATGGAAATAAAAACAAAAATAAACAAATGGGACCTAATGAAACTTAAAAGCTTTTGCACAGCAAAGGAAACCATAAACAAGACCAAAAGAGAACCCTCAGAATGGGAGAAAATATTTGCAAATGAAGCAACTGACAAAGGATTAATCTCCAAAACATTCAGGCATCTCATGCAGCTCAATATCAAGAAAACAAACAACCCAATTCAAAAATGGGCAGAAGACCTAAATAGACATTTCTCCGAAGAAGATATACAGATTGTCAACAAACACATGAAAGAATGCTCAACATCATTAATAATTAGAGAAATGCAAATGAAAACTATAATGAGATATCCTCTCACACCAGTCAGAATGGCCATCATCAAAAAATCTACAAACAATAAATGCTGGAGAGGGTGTGGAGAAAAGGGAACCCTCTTGCACTGTTGGTGGGAATGTAAATTGATACAGCCACTATGGAGAACAGTATGGAGGCTTCTTAAAAAACTAAAAATAGAATTACCATATGACCCAGCAATCCCACTACTGGGCATATATCCAGAAAATACAAAAACTCTAATTCAAAAAGATACGTGCACCCCAATGTGCATAGCAGCACTATGTACAATAGCCAAGAACTGTAAACAACCTAAATGTCCATCGACAGATGAATGGATAAAGAAGATGTGGCATATATATACAGTGGAATATTACTCAGCCATAAAAAGGAATGAAACTGAGTTATTTGTAGTGAGGTGGATGGACCTAGAGACTGTCATACAGAGTGAAGTAAGTTAGAAAGAGAAAAACAAATACCGTATGCTAACACATATATAGGGAATCTAAAAAAAAAAGAAAATGGTCAGAAGAACCTAGGGGCAAGATGGGAATAAAGATGCAGACCTAGTAGAGAATGGATTTGAGGATATGGGGAGGGGGAAGGGTAAGCTGTGACAAAGTGAGAGAGTGGCATGGACATATATACACTCCCAAACATAAAATAGATAGCTAGTGGGAAGCAGCCGCATAGCACAGGGGATCAGCTCAGTGCTTTGTGACCACCTAGAGGGGTGGGATAGGGAGGGTGGGATGAAGGGAGATGCAAGAGGGAAGAGATATGGGGACATATGTATATGTATTGCTGATTCACTTTGTTATAAAGCAGAAACTGACACACCATTGTAAAGCAATTATACTCTAATAAAGATGTTAAAAAATAAAAACAATAAAAATTGGCTTATCAAAAAAACAAAACAAAAACACAAACAAACAAAAAAGAACAAGCTGGCTTGTTCAGGCAACAATGATCACAAGGATAAGCCCACATTCACGCATGCACTAGTGCATTTGTTTTGCTCCATAAAGATCTGAACACTTATACATGTGTGTGCATATATGCACATGCACATACACGTACACGCACACACTATACAACAGATCAAAAATGTTGCACTACAATTCCAAGTAGGTTGGTCACAGAGATTAATAATAAACATGAAGCAGCCCTGTCAATTCCAAAATCCAGAGGATTCAGCTTTCTTTTTAATAATGGCAAAACCAGAAACAGCCTTATAAATATTTTTAAACATAAACTCCTAGGCTGTATTCCTTACAAAAGTTTTCAAGTTCAGGGGAATTCTGAATATTTTATGATGTCAAAGGATTTGGGGGGATTTGGGAAATTTTAAGAGCTAAAATTTAAATATTTTAGGTAATAGTCAAACTAAGTATAGTCATTAAATCACTGTTTTAGACACTGTGAGTATCTGTAAATCAGAGACTGGTTTTCCGATTCCCAAGACAATAAGTCCTTAAAATAAATAGTCCAGTGGGTTTTAGCATCAGCAAAGAACAACTTACGAAATCTATGACACTGTTAGATTTCCATCTGTTCCAGGAGCTGTTGACGATACATGTGAGGTTACCCAGGCACTATTTCAAAATGATGTGAACTGTAGGGATCTTTAATCATTTGCAGAGTCACTATGTGAGGACGCCACATGCCAGGTGCAGGACAGCAGATGCAGTCCCCAATTTACCAGGTTCATGTCACAATTCATTCCCATTATGGCAGTCTGGTATTCAAAATCTGCTTGAAACTAGACAAACATATGCTGGATGGCTGCATGTTTCTCAGGCTCATATATTATACCTAGCAGGTTTCTGGATAAATTAATTTATTCCTGATCTGCAAGAATCATTTGGAATTGTCTCTGGTCATCCATGTCAAAACCTTAAGGTGCTAGAGACTAAAGCAGGATGAAACTCCCAGGCTTCCCAGGACCATGACAGAGCCTTCCACATTTGATGCTAATATATTGTAAAGTATGTGCTAATGAATTACAAATGGTGTCACACAGTCTTTGCACGTTGTCATATTAATTCAAGATTTCAGAATTTCAAAATGCATTTTCAATATGGTTCAAGTGTATAAATATCAAGGAGGCATTGACCTTTATCAAAATGATTTTTTCCTGTGTTAAAAAGATCAAAATTTAACATAACAGGGCACACGATTTGACTTTGCTGTAAAGTGGTTGATGAGGAGAACTGTATCTGCCCCCAGATTATTCACATGAGGACTGTGAAACCTTTCATTTGCACTTTTTTTGGGAATGGCAGGAGTGTGGATGGGAGCTGGGGGAGAAAGAGGAATATTGCAACTAGTGAGAAAAGAGAACTGAAGGATGTCAGTTCTTTAATTAACTGCTGCTTGTCATCTTTAGCACAGAGAATAACAAAACCCTGCAGGCACTAAATAAAATGAGCCTTTGAGAGGTTTCTCATCCTAGGCAATCTACAGTTTGTGTCAATTTGGAGTCACTGATGCAAACATTTTGTTCAAATACTTTATTGTTTGCTAGCTGCATGACATCCACAAGAATGTTTTCAAGGTCAAATGAATATTTTGATAAGTCAGAGTGTGGGATGCTGTGAAGTGGGCTCCTTGAGGTAGATCAGGGACCTTGAATGAAGCAAATTGGAGCTTCACCTCAAGTCCCCAAACCACTAATACGCTTACACAGCTATCAATTCCCCCCCACCTTTTTTTTTTTTTTACTTTATATACTTTTTTATTGAAGTATAGTTGATTTAAAATACTATATTAGTTTCAGGTGTACAGCACAGTGATTCAGTATTTTTACAGATTATAATCCATTATAGCTTATTACAAGATAATGGCTATAATTCCCTGTGCTATACAATATATCCTTGTTGCTTATCTATTTTATACATTGTGGTTTGTATCTCTTAATCCCATGCCCCTAATTTGTCCCTCCCCCCTTCCCTCTCCCCTTTGGTAACCATTAGTTTGTTTTCTATATCTGTGAGTCTGTGTCTGTTTTGACATATTCATTTGTTTGTATTATTATTATTTTTTAACATCTTTATTGGAGTATAATTCCTTTACAGTGGTGTGTTAGTTTCTGCTTTATAACAAAGTGAATCAGTTATACATATACATATGTCCCCATACCTCTTCCCTCTTGCGTCTCCCTCCCTCCCCCCCTCCCTATCTCACTCCTCTAGGTGGTCACAAAGCACTGAGCTGATCTCCCTGAGCTATGCAGCTGCTTCCCACTAGCTATCTATTTTATGTTTGGTAATAACACCCACTTTGTCTCCAACAGGATTTACGACTGGAATCAATCAGTTCCAGCCTCAGGGGAGCCCAGATCAGAAGAAAATAAAACTGTAAAAATACTGATTTTTGTCTTACCTTGTCAGAATCTTCAATTTCAGGGGCAAATGTTTTGGGCACCTTTATGACCACCGCATCATTCCCCATACTATTAGAGCAGCAATCACATTGAACTTGTTCATTGCCATGTCCCCATTTTCTGGCCCAGTGCTCGGCACATAGCAAGTACTCAATAAATATTTGTGAACAAAAAATAGATTCAAGGGTCACACGATTAAAACTACCTCTTCAAACTAACTTAGGAAACATCCCAGGGAGTTTTAAGCAATAATTAAAATCTTATATTTTGACTCATGTCCCAGAAACTTCTTAAGGGACTTGTGAATTTCTAATATGCTAACCTCTCATTTTGTAAAGAATCGTTGTGTGTGCTTCTGGACTTATATGCTAACAAATAATTGAGGTATTTATCTACTCGTAACTGTAGAAAACGAGTCCAAACTGTAGGAGCTTTCTGTATTAAAACAACCCTCCCAAAAAAGATTTACTCTTTAGGGGAATAATATAAATTGTGGGACATTTTAAATTGTGATTACATAGACAATTCTAATAGGACATCACCCCATGGAAGAATAATACATTCTAACCAACATTTTCACCTGTTTCATTGGGAAGGGAAGTCCTTTCATGAAAACATCTTACACAGCAGCCATCAGGGGGCATCATTAGTGTGATCGTAGCATTGGGGAACCTCTGTTCCCCATCATACTGAACATCACCTTAACGTGGGTATCTTGGGTTGAACTCTGATTAGAGTTCCCATGGGTTTATTTGGGAGAAAAGGGGGAGAGTGAGTGATGAGTTCCCTCTAAGTAAAAATACAGTAGGACATCTCAGGCTCACTTTATTCTCCCCATTCTCCATTCCCAAGTACTGCCATCACTAATCAAATCGGTTTCATTCTTTCCTAGTTTATCATTCTAAAAACTATGTATTGGGCTTCCCTGGTGGCACAGTGGTTAAGAATCCACCTGCCAATGCAGGGGACACGGGTTCGAGCCCTGGTCCAGGAAGATCCCACATGCCGCGGAGCAACTAAGCCCATGCGCCACAACTACTGAGCCTGCGCTCTAGAGCCCACGAGCCACAACTACTGAGCCTGCGTGCCACAACTACTGAAGCCCGTATGCCTAGAGCCCGTGCTCCACAACAAAAGAAGTGCAACAAGAGAAGCGTACTGCAACAAAAGAGTAGCCTCCGCTCACTGCAACTAGAGAAAGCCCGCGCACAGCAACGAAGACACAATGCAGCCAGAAATAAATAAATAAATATAAATTTTAAAAATAAATAAACAGGGCTTCCCTGGTGGCGCAGTGGTTGAGAGTCCGTCTGCCGATGCAGGGGACACAGGTTCGTGCCCCAGTCTGGGAAGATCCCACATGCCGCGGAGCGGCTGGGCCCGTGAGCCATGGCCGCTGAGCCTGCGCGTCCGGAGCCTGTGCTCCACAACGGGAGAGGCCACAACAGTGAGAGGCCCGCGTACAGCAAAAAAAAAATAATAATAAATAAATAAATAAAAAATAAATAAATAAATAAGTAAAAAATATGTATTGTCCTTTGCTGGATACTTCCTAAAATGTGCATATTTAATACTTAATTTAATTTTTAAATGGTTGCTGTGGCACTGACTGCTAGTTATCACCCAATACATTATATAAATGAGTTATACAAACATGTTATAAAAGATGATCTTGGTCTATTGACCCGTGGGTTGTTTATCACTTCACCGCATGTTGAGATCTATTCGTTCAAAAGTCTACTGGCATCATGCTCAAAATTGTACACATCCAATTCTTTTAAAAATAGCCCCAATAAGCAGATTTTTAGCCATTTAGAGCCCAACTGCTTTGTATACCCTGTGAAACCTTTCCCAAGGTTGTCATGATACCTGTCATGTCCTGATAAGGTAGAGCCCTGTGGTTATGAGATCCCAAGCTGCTATGGTCCTTCCGAGCTCTCTGACCCAGAGACTTATCACCCTCTCCTATCCTCCTCTTCTGTGAGGTCTCTTGCTCTTTTCCTCCTAGATGGTTGCCCCCACATTGTAACTTCTGGACTTTCTCCAGCAGTGATGGACTTCCCTTCTCACACAACTTCATCCAAGTGCTACCCATGTGAGGACACAGCGAGGAGACAGCTGTCTATAACAGGAAGCGGACCCTCACCAGACACCAAATCTGCCAGTGCCTTGATCTCAGACTTCTCAGACTTCAGAACTGTGAGAAATAAATGTTTGTTGTTTAAGGCACTCAGTCTATGATTTTTTTGTTACAGCAGCCCAAACAGAATAAGACAACAATCATCATAGGAGAAAGATTACAGGCAAGGCTCAGAGAAGTGTGAGCAGGAAAGATATTTGGGGAACAGCAAACAGTCTAGTGGTTTAAATCATACAGTGCATGCAGGGAATGATTGGGAGACATGTTTGAAAAGTGTGTTTGGGTCACATTAGAAAGCCCTTAAATACCAGGGCCCTGAATGCCATTGATTTTGGCTGGCAGTAGAGGGTCCCTAAAGGCTCTTGAGTGAGACAGTGATGTGATGGGAGCTGTGTGCCTGTAAGATGTATCTGGAAACTGTGTGAAGACTGGACCAGAGAGGGGGAAGACAGGAGATTAAAAAGATACCACTTCAGTGGCTTTGTAGTTATCCAGCAAGATAATGAGAGTCTGAACTAAAGTGGTGGAGGGGGAAGATACAAATAACATTCAGAGATTATTGATCATTCCTCCAACCGTAATACAGATGATGCCATCCTAAGTCTCTCATTCCGTCTATTTTTATCATTGATGCTATAGGTAGCCAGACAAACTGGCATTGCTTGTAGCATGATTATATTTCTTCACATCAAACACATCAACATACTCACAAAGAGATCTTGAGCTTCCCAGAAATAGACAGAGTACATAGGTAATTTACCAAACTGATAGAATTAAATACTCTAATAGAATAAAAACAAAATGGTTAACTGAAGAGCCTTGTTGGCTGGAAACAGCAATTTCCCATAAAGACATTTATTTCATTGAAAATGAAGTTCATAAGTTCATGTGTTGGTGGGGTATCTTTCTATAAAATACATTTGCATTTTTCAAAATACCTACTAGCCTCAAAAACTAATAAAATTTAGGTTAAAGATTTCACTTGGAAGGAAATAAGCATAGTGGGCTTCTACAATGCATGTGAAGTAATTATCTCAAATAACATTAATTGCCCAGGTGCTGCTAACAGGGCCCAGGCAACTGGGACATTAAAACTGCAGCCATAATAGAGAATTATTTCAGAAGTTACTTTAAAAAGCTTTTGCCTATTAGTCTCAGTGGGCTGTTTGCCTCTCTGGCATTTCTTTTACCTCTTCCTCTTCCCCAAATTGTGGGGCAGTCCTTTGGTTCTTGAAAGTCACTTGGAAGAAACAAGTGACCTATGCTATACTAATTGTTTTCCATCACTGGATGTTTCCATTTCCACGGGGAATGGTTCAGGACTCATGATCTGACAGGGAATCTATGGAAGATCCTGGCTTTTCCTTGTTAATAACAAAAACTCTGACTCAGATTGGCTAAAATAATAAAGACTTTTATTTCCTCTTACAACAAGAAGTCTAAAAGTAGAACAATCCCAGCCATACCATAATAAGCTTTCCAGGGGCTTTCCTGGTGGCGCAGTGGTTAAGAATCTGCCTGCCAATGCAGGGGACACGGGTCAAGCCCTGGTCCGGGAAGATCCCACATGACGCAGAGCAACTAAGCCCGTGCGCCACAACTACTGAGCCTGTGCTCTAGAGCCTGCGTGTCACAACTACTGAGCCTGTGAGCCACAACTACTGAGCCCGCATAGAGCCCTTGCTCCACAACAAGAGAAGCCACCACAATGAGAAGCCAGCGCACTGCAACGAAGAGTAGCCCCTGCTCGCCACAACTAGAGAAAGCCCGTGTGCAGCAATGAAGACCCAACGCAGCCAAAAATAAATAAAATAAGTTTATTAAAAAAAAAATCTGCTGACCTTTAAAAAAAAAAAAAAGCTTTCCAGGTCTCAGCTTTGTCTCCTCCATAGTTTGGTATTGTCCTCAGGATAGTTTTCCTCATGATCACAAGAAGGCTGCCAGTAGCAACTACCACAACACACTTCCTTTCTTATACCAAGCAGGTGAAATAGAGAAGGAACCTCTTGCCTTTTGATATAACTGGGCTAATTTAGGACATAAGCTCAACCTGAGATAATAACAGACCAGGAGAATACTTTCCTGATTAGCTTAAACCTTAATTCCTGATTCAATCATTGGTAAGAGGGGTAAAAGTACTATGATTGGATTATACTAGTCAGGATCCGTGCTAGGGGCTAGAGATGGGATGAATATCCCCCCAAAGCAATGTTCTCTTAGAAAGGCAGAAATTAGAGGTGGGGAGAGATGATGTAAAAAAATGTTAAGAATACATGTATACATGTAGCAACAATATGATCAGTGAGTTGCAAAATAGATTACTCTGCAGAAATGTCAAAGTAGGTGTAAGAGATGGCAGGGAACTGATTAGATGAGTTAATCCTATCAAGGACTTAAAATAGTAGAGGGTAGAGAGAGAGGATTAGGTGTGAAAATTTTTTAAAGAAAGAGATGCTGGTGTGCTATGAGTCTCAAGCCCCCATCCTAAGGGGGAAGGGTGTCTACTCCTATGGGGGCAAAGAATGTCACCTGCACTTCAGTTAACAAAGAATGTCGCCCGCCATCAAGCCATCAGCCATTGCAGCCATGCCCCCCTCCACCCCGCCCATGGTGTGCCCTGGGGGGAATTCCAATGGAGAAAAACATATTTTGGCCATAGATAGTTAAGATGCATATCAAAAGTATAATTCCAATGAGCCCAGACTCTTGGATCTTCTCACACTTTGAAAAGCACTAAAATCATTAACTTGATATGTCTGTTTCTTGGGATTAGCAGTAATCTTTTGATGGTCAACTACATGTTTGTTTTTGTTTCTGAGCAAAAACTCTTATATTTCATGGCTTCTCCCTTACCTCCTTGGAACAGTTCCTTGGAGCTATCTGAGAGCTTATCTCCTGGGCTATAATCTTCAGTAAGGTCTCAGGATAAAACATAACTTGCAACTTTTACGTTGTGTGGGGTTTTTTTCAGTCAACACCTAACACAAACTGAGTAAGAGGGGCCGAAAGGGAATCATTTGGGTAGCTTGCTGTTTCCCCTGCAGTTACAGAATCAGCATGGATGTGGCTTGACTCCTCTCCTCAAAATCTACAGGCTGGAGATGGGTTGGCAAGCTGTTTTGGTGGCAGAGTGACGGAGGGTTGCTGCTATGCTATGATGGACCTGCACTCACAGAGTTTTGGGGACAAGGAATGTGGGAATGTTTCCTGTGGCCGGGATGTGGGCTATATGTGTGAACTTGAGAGCCAGTGGGAGAACCATCTTTAATCCTTTCCATTAGGATCATCGTAGAAACAAAGAGACCTCAACAGAAATGATACTGAGCTGGATCACCCATTCCCTAGAGCTTGTAGAGGAAGGAACTGCAGGCATAGCATGTGTTCGCCCAGATCAGAGAAACTGCAGGTGAAAGACCACTATGATATCAAGGTCTCTAGAGAACCTCTAAAAGTGAGTAACTTTAAACATCTGCCAGACCCAGAAAGTATGAAGCCATATTACAAAGTACCAGTCAAATGAGAAACTCTCCTTTCCCTTCCAACCTCTCTGATATCCACTCCCCAAGGGATCATATGCTGGAAAACAAGCTGGATAAAGAACGAGGAAAGAAAGAAGGACCACACCCTAGAATGCCCTGCAGGTGGCCAGTCTATAGCAGGACCTGGTTTTGTTGATTTTAAATTTAAATCAAGTTCAGAGAGCATTTTAAATTATTGAATTGACACTGTCTTTGTATTCTAAAGTGACTTTTGAATCTTGTATTAGTTAAGAGAGATCCATAAATCATATGCTCTCCAAGAGTTTTCACCCTGGAATCACTTTCCCGTGGCCATGATCTGCGTGAGCAAAAGGGATACTCTGTGCCTTGCCTTCAATATCCAGGAAGCTAGTGACTGACTCTCAGACCTCTGCTACAGCTGCCGCAAAAAAGCAAGTGCTTTGACAACTGTGCTTGCAAAAAGCAGCAGAAGCGTGGCCTCTTATGCATGATGTCACTTCCTCCCAAATGTGGCACGGGTCTATCTGCCTGACAGACTCTAGATCAAGCTGAAGGGAGTCTGGGCATGTAATCTTAACTTTGCAGGCTCCAGCACGAAGCAAGCACACCCCTGTCAGGGGCTGGCATGGGATGGAGGGAGCCAGCCTGCAGTGTCTGCCGTAATGCCCACACCACACACCTGGTGGTCTACATCCTGAGTAGTTTCACTGCATGAATGTGTCTACTGAAGAGACAGGATTAATAAGAAATTGCTTCATGGCCTTACTGTACACTTGGAAGCCATCTACTCACCGGCACCCAAGAGCAAGCTCCAGATCCAGGTGACATCCAGGTGTGACCTCTCTCACTCTCTCCTGCCAACTGGCCACCTTTCTCCTGGCTCCTCCCTTTCCTTAGCAATGAAGCTTCTCCCCACAGGTCTCTTCAGAGCCTGTTCACATCTTACGCACCCTTTGGGGTCTCCCTGAAGGGCCCCCGGCCCCAGGAGCCTTTCCTTGGCTTTCCAGGCTCCTCTGAGTTCCCTCTTTTTCTTCCTGTCCAGAACACTTCCTGTCCAGAACAACATTTTGACATGGGATTATATAAGCCTTGGATTCGTCTGCTAATTCATTCATTCAACAAATGTTTAAGGAGCCCATACAAGGTGCTTTGTTGAACGTCAGGTGGTAAAGGCCTGGTCCCTGTCTTCTTAAACTTACAGACTATTATAGAGGAAACAGACATTAAACAAGTAAACAGCATGTAAATGTAGAATTACAGATTGCAATCAGAGCTATGAAAGAAAACTTTCAGATGTGTTGAGAGAGTCAATCAGTGGTCTGTCTCGAGTGGTCAAAGAAGGTGTCCCTTAGGAAGTGAAATCTAAAACAGGAGGTCTAAGTAGGGGCTAGCCAGATGAACAGGGGGAGCAAAAACATGCCAGGAAGAAGGAATCATTAAAGGCCTTGAGTCAGGAAGAGATGAAAGCATTTTAGGAATGGAGAGGACAGTACATTTGGGACATTGGGGCAAGGGGCAGGTGGCAGCAGTGAGAAAAGTTTAGAAATATAAACTGATTATGTGGGTCCTTCCTGGTTGTGTTAGGCACTTTGGACTTAAAGCTAAGGATACTGGAAACATTTTTGAAGGATTTATAGCAGAGCGGTAATATGACCCAATTAATGTTTTAGAAGAATACCCTAGTTCCTCAATGGAAAATGGACTGCTGAAGAGCACGAGTAGAAAAAAAGGAAATTAGCTAGGGAGCAATTACAAAAGCCCAGACGAAAAGTCATAGTGGTTGGCCACTAATGGCGGTGGCAGGGGAGATGGAAAGAATGGTTGATAATTGAGATCATAAGCTTCATGTCTTTCGTGCACGCCAGGCATCTGGCTTGGTGAAAACCTATAGCTCTACTCAGTAAGTAAATATAATAAATCAATACAGTAATTAGTTAATTACATGCTGCTTTAACCTTTTAAAAAGAGGAGCTGATCTATATTGTTAACTGGATCAAACATCTCACAGCAGCTGAGAAAGCAATTACCTAGACATATAGTCAATCTGGTTTGTTTGCTAAGTCAGTCTGGTTAATTTGGCTATATTAACAACTGAATAATATAGACCATGTGGTTATCCAGAGTTCTGTTTAGTCACTGTACTAGTTCAAGATGATACCAGTTCTGTTTAGGTCATTTTCATTGCTCATTAAATAGAGCTTTGAATGCACAACTTAGGATTTTATAGTATATAACCGTGGTTCCTAAATATTTTTTATTCCGTAAACCAATATTCTTTTCTTTTCAAAAACTGGGGGAACTGCTTAATGTGACCCCCTTTAGTTTGTCAAGAATGGGTATTAGAACAAACAATCAAGTAACTACTCTCAGAGCGAGGGTTCTTAGCTGCAAGCGATAGAAACTAAATTCTGTCAGATTTAAGTAGGAAAGAATTTATGATGAGAGTTTTGTGTGGCTCACAGAATCACCAGGAGGGCTGCAGACTTAGGGCCAAGCTATCAAGAACACTGTCCAAATCTTTGATGTGATGAAGATCGCACAGCCACTGCCAGTGCCATTAAGCAGTCGACACCATAGGTTAATCACTAAGATCACCAATGCTGCCACTGGATGGCTCTGAGAACTGACACGTGGCCCTTGGAAGTAGATATAGCCACTGCTGCTGCCACCGTCCCTCCCCAGAATGGTTGCTGGGCAGTCCTTGCTTCACAGTGCCGTTTTCGGTTCAAAGACTGGTATGAACTTACCATTAGTGGAGCGTAGCTCAGGGGCTTGTGTCCTCACTGCAAGGAAGATTAGGAAACTGAGCTTCCAGGGCTGGAGGTAGGCAGGGCTTCCCAATGAGATTTATAAAGTGCAGAATTTTCCAAATATAGGAATAGAGTTTGGACATCAGGATCCTAAAAAAGAGTAACAACTACCATTTATTATCCCCATCAGTTCATATGAGAAAAAAAACATTTAGTTCTAAACTGTAAAAGGGGACAAATTACAGTATATAGAATAGCCTATTAATGGAATAAAGTGTTCTTTTAAATAGAAAACTCACTGTATTGTCCTTACTGTTTTCTTTTCTTTATTCACGGGGAAACTCTGCCTTGAGGCAGCTTGATTGACAGAACAATTTTGGAAACCCTTGTGTATAGAGGACACGGGCCTTGGATAACAAACTTGGTCTTGGCATTTCAGCTCTACCACTTACTTAAGCAGTTGTATAATCTTAGGTATGTTAGATCTGAAATTCAAGGTCATCCTTTTTAAAATGGGGATAATACTGCCTAACTCTTAGACTTGCTGGGGGATTCGATGAGATAATGTATGTAGATGTATAGCAGGACCTGGAACGTAGGAGCCAGGGGTAGATGCTCCTCTTCTGTTCTTCCCATCTTGTGCTGTAAGGGGTCTGCATCCTGCAGTAGAACCTGAGACTCTTAGCCCTTCCAGCCATGGGCTGCACTAGTGCTGTTTGCTGTTGAATCTCCAAACCCTAGCTCAACGCCTACACACTAAGTGCTCAGTGACTGCTTGCCAAATAGACAAGTAGGGCTTCCCTGGTGGCGCAGTGGTTGGGAGTCCGCCTGCCGATGCAGGGGACACGGGTTCGTGCCCCGGTCCGGGAAGATCCCACATGCCGCGGAGCGGCTAGGGCCCGTGAGCCATGGCCGCTGAGCCTGCGCGTCCGGAGCCTGTGCTCCGCAACGGGAGAGGCCACAAGAGTAAGAGGCCTGCGTACCGCAAAAACAAAACCAAAGACAAATAGACAAGTAGCTCTCACTTAAATTATTACTAATTATGTGAAGTAATAATGTAAAACACATGATCATCCTTGGCACAGAGTAGATATTAAGTATAAATGTGAGCGCCCAACTTCCATTTCTAGTAATAATCAGCAAGTTTCTTTGGGCCAATCCTCCTTCTAGAATGTTTTTCAATGTAGCAAAATATATATAACATAAAATTTACCATCTTAACCATTTTTAAGTGTACGTACAGTTTAGTGGTATTAAGTATTTTCACAATGTTGTGCAATCATCACCACCATCCATTTCTAGAACCTCTTTTTTTTCACTTAAAAATTTTATTTTTTTAGAGAAGTTTTAGGTTTATAATAAAATTGAAAGGAAGGTGCAGAGATGTCTTGTAAACTCTGCTCCCACACATGCATAGCCTCATCCATTCTCAACACCACTCGCCAGAATGGTACATTTCTTACGAAGCGTGAACATACATTAACATATCACAATCATCCAAAGTCCATAATTTACCTTAGGGCTCACTCTTGTGAGTGAGCACACACTCTAGAGTGTGACAAATGTATAATTACATACATGCATCATTATATCATACAGAGTATTGTCACCACCCCTGTGCTCTGCCCAGTCATCTCTTCTCTTTCCCCACCTCCCCTCACTCCCCCACAACCACTGATCTTTTTACTGTCTCCATAGTTTTGACTTTTGCAGAATGTCATATAGTTGGAATAATACAGTATGTAGTCTTCTCACATTGGCTTCTTTCACTTAGTAATATGCATTTAATATTTCTCCATGTCTTTTTATGGCTTGGTAACTCATTTCTTTTTAGCACTGAGTAATATTCCAATGTCTGGAGGCACCATAGTTTACCCATTCATCTACTGAAGGACATCTTGTTTGCTTCCCAGCTTTGGCAATTATGAATAAAGCGTCTATAAATATCAATGTCCAGGGTTTTGTGTGGACATAGGTTTTCATCTCGTTTAGGTAAATACCAAGGAGCATGAACGCTGGACTGTATGGTAAGAGCATGTTTAGTTTTGTAAGAAACCTCCAAACAATCTGCCAAAGTGGCTGTACCACCAGCAATGAATGAGAGTTCTTTTTGCTTCACATCTTTGACAGCATTTGGTGTTCTGGATTTCTGCCATTCTAGTAGGTGTGTGGTGGTATCTAGTTTTAATTTGCATTTTCGTGATGACGTATGTGGAGTATCTTTTCATATGCTTATTTGTCATCTATATATCTTCTTCAGTGAAGTGTCTGTTGAGGTGTTTGGCCCAGTTTTTAATTGGGCTGTTTGTTTTCTTATTGCTGAGTTTTAAGAGTTTTTTGTATATTTTGGATAACGGTCCTTTATCAGATGTGTCTTTTGCAAATGTTTTCTTCCTACTGTGGCTTGTCTTCCAATTTTGATATTCTTTCACATAGCAGAAGTTTTTAATTTTAACTAAGTTCAGCTTATCAATTATTTCTTCCATTGGATCATGTCTTTGGTGTTGTATCTAAAAAGATATCACCATACACAAGATCATCTAGGTTTTCTCCTATATTATTTTCTAGGAGCTTTGTATTTTTGCATTTTACATTTAGGTCTATCTATGATTCATTTTGAGTTAATTTTTGTGAAGGGTATAAGGTCTGTGTCTAGATTCATTTTTTTCATGTGGCTGTCCAATTTTTCTAGCACCATTTGTTGAAGAGACTATCTTGGCTCCATTGTATTGCCTTTCCTCCTTTGTCAAATATAAGTTGACTATATTTATGAGGGTCTATTTCTGAGCCCTCTATTCTGTTCTTTTGATCCATTTGTCTATTTTTTCTCCAATATCACTCTGTCTTGATTACTGTAGCTTTATATTAAGGGCAGTGTAAGTCCTCCAACTTTATTCTCCTTCAATATGTATTAGCTATTCTGGGTCTTTTGCCTCTCCACATAAACTTTAGAATTAGTCTGTCAATATCCATAAAATAATTCGCTGGAATTTTCATTGGGATCACATTGAATCCAAAAATCAAGGTGGGAAGATATGGCATCCTGACAATATTAAGTATTCCTATCCATGAACATGGAATATTTCTCCATTTATTTAGTTCTTCTTTGATTTTTTCATCAGGGTTTTGTAATTTTCCTCATATAGATCTTAAATATATTTTATTAGGTTTTACCAAAGTATTTCATTTTTAGGAGTAGTAATGTAAATGGTATTGTATTTTTTATTTCATATTCCACTTGTTCATTGTTGGTATATAGAAGAGCAATTGACTTTTGTATGATAACCTTGTACCCTGCAACCTTACTATAATCACTTAGTTCCAGGGTGTTTTTTTGTTAATTCTTTTGGGCTTTCTATATAGACAATCATGTCATCTGCAAATGAGGACAGTTTTGTATCCTCCTTCCCAATCTGCATACCTTTTATTTCCTTTTCTTGCCTTATTGAGTTAGCGAGGACTTCTACTATGATGTTGAAAAGGAGTGATGAATGGCAATATCCTTTACCTTATACCTGATCTTAATGAGAAAGCTTCAAGTCTCTCACCATTAAGCATGATGTTAGTCACAAGGGGTTTGTAGATAGCCTTAACCAAGTTGAGAAGGTTCCCCTCTATTCCTGGTTTACTGAGAGTTTTTACATGATGGGGTGTTGGCTTTCCATCTTTTCGTCTGCCAAAACTAGAATTCTGTGCACATTGAAAAACAACTCTCCATTCTGTCCTCACCCCAGCTCCTGGCAACCACCATTCTACTTTCTGTCTCTATGAATTTGAATCCTCTAAGTGCTTCATATATGTGGAATCACACAGTATTTGTTCTTTTTTGATTGATTTAGTTCATTTGGCACAATGTCTTCAAGATTCATCCATGTTGCAGCGTATGTCAGCATTTATTCCTCTTTAGAACTGAACAATATTCCATTCTATGTATAAACCACATTTTGTTTAGCTATTCATGTGTCAATGAGCACTTGGGTTGCTTCTACCTTTTGGTTATTATGAATAATGCTGCTAGACACGAAGAAATGCAAATATCTCCTCAAGACCCTGCTTTCAATTCTTTTGGATATATACCCAGAAGTAGAATTCTGGATCATATGATAATTCTATTTTTAATTGTTTGATGAACCACCATAGTGTCTTCCACAATAGCTGCACAATTTTACATTCCTACAAACAGTATTCAAGGGTTCCAATTTCTTCAAATACTTACCAACTTGTTATTTTCTTGTTTTGATAGTAGACATCCTAATGGGTATGAAATGGTAGAGCAGCCCTCCCATTATGTGCAGTTTCACCTTCTGAGGTTTCAGTTACCTGCGAACAGCCATGGTCTGAAAATGTTAAATGGAAAATTCCAGAAATAAACAATTCATAAATTTTAAATTGCACACCATCCTGAACAGCATGATGAAATCTTGTGCTGTCCTCTGTCCCACCTGGGATGTGAATCACCTCTTTGCCCAGTGTATCCTGCCCTTAGTCACTTAATAGTTGTCTTGGTTTTCAGATCAATGGTCAAGGTATTTCATTACTTAATAGTGGCCCCAAAGTACAGGAATAGTGATGCTGGCAATTCAGATATGCCAAAAAGAAGCTGTAAAGTTCTCCCTTTAAGTGAAAAGGTGAATGTTCTTGACTTAATAAGGAAAGAAAAACAATTATGTACTGAGGTTGCTAGGATCTACGGCAAAGACAAATCTTCTATTTGTGAAATTGTGAAGAAGGAAAAAGAAATTCATTTTAGTTTTTCTTATTGCGACTCAGACTGCAAGAGTTACGGCCAGGGCTTCCCTGGTGGTGCAGTGGTTGAGAGTCCGCCTGCCGATGCAGGGGACACGGGTTCGTGCCCCAGTCCAGGAAGATCCCACATGCCGCAGAGCGGCTGGGCCCGTGAGCCATGGCCGCTGAGCCTGCGCGTCCGGAGCCTGTGCTCCGCAACGGGAGAGGCCACAACAGGGAGAGGCCCGTGTGCCGCAAAAAAAAAAAAAAAAAAAAAAGTTATGGCCAGAGCGTGTGATAAGTGCTTAGTTAAGATGGAAATGGAAAAGTCATTAAATTTGTACAATAAGATATTGAGAGAGAGAGAGAGAGGGAGACCACGTTCACATAAGTTTTATTATAATATACTGTTATAATTTTTCTATTTATTATTATTGTTAATCTCTTACTGTGCCTAATTTATAAATTAAACTTTATCATAGGTATGTAAGTATAGGGAAAAACATACTATATATAGTGTTTGGTACTATCTGCAGTTTCAGGCATCCACAGGGGCTCTTGGAATGTATCCCTTGTGGCTAAGGAGAGACTACTGTATCTCGTTCCATTTTAAATTTTAAATGCTGGATTAAAAATAACCTTCCTAGGCATAAAAAAGCAATCACACATAACAAGTATTCACTGAGTCAAAATCTAAGGAAACTTAAAACTCAGGGAGAACTTCAAGTCACTTTTGCCCTGATTACTTTTATTGGTCCAGAAGAAACAAAACTTTATAAATGAGTCTCGGTTCTGATAGCCTTGCATTCCAATGGGGATCAAATTCCATGTCTCCTACCCGAGGAGTTTCACTAGGTCCCATTTGTTTATTTTTGTTTTTATTTCCATTTCTCTAGGAGGTGGGTCAAAAAGGATCTTGCTGTGATTTATGTCATAGAGTGTTCTTCCTATGTTTTCCTCTAATAGTTTGATAGTGTCTGGCCTTACATTTAGGTCTTTAATCCATTTTGAGTTTATTTTTGTGCATGTTGTTAGGGAGTGTTCTAATTTCATTCTTTTACATGTAGCTGTCCAGTTTTCCCAGCACCACTTATTGAAGAGGCTGTCTTTTCTCCATTGAATATTCTTGCCTCCTTTGTCATAGATTAGGTGACCATAGGTGTGTGGTTTTATCTCTGGGCTTTCTATCCTGTTCCATTGATCTATATTTCTGTTTTTGTGGCAGTACCACACTGTCTTGGTTACTGTAGCTTTGTAGTATATTTTGAAGTCAGAGAGTCTGATTCCTCCAGCTCCATTTTTTTCCCTCAAGATTGCTTTGGCTATTTGGGGTCTTTTGTGTCTCCATACAGATTTTAAGATTTTTTGTTCTAGTTCTGTAAAAAATGCCATTGGTAATTTGACAGCGATTGCACTGAATCTGTAGATTGCTTTGGGTAGTATATGCATTTTCATAATATTGATTCTTCCAATCCAAGAACATGGTATATCTCTCCATCTGTCAGTATCATCTTTAGTTTCTTCATCAGTGTCTTATAGTTTTCTGAGTACAGGTCTTTTACCTCCTTAGGCAGGTTTATTCCTAGGTATTTTATTCTTTTTGTTGCAATGGTAAGTGGGAGTGTTTCCTTAATTTCTCTTTCAGATTTTTCATCATTAGTGTAGAGGAATTCAAGAGATTTCTGTGCATTAATTTTGTATCCTGCTACTTTACAAAATTCACTGATTAGCTCTAGTAGTTTTCAGGTTGCATCTTTAGGATTCTCTATGTATAGTATCATGTCATCGGCAAACAGTGACAGTTTTACTTCTTCTTTTCCAATTTGGATTCCTTTTATTTCTTTTTCTTCTCTCATTGCCATGGCTAGGACTTCCAAAACTATGTTGTCTTATTCCTGAACTTAGAGGAAATGCTTTCAGTTTTTCACTATTGAGAATAATGTTTGCTGTGGGTTTGTCATATATGGCCTTTATTATATTGAGGTAAATTCCCTCTATGCCCACTTTCTGGAGAGTTTTTATCATAAATGGGTGTTGAATTTTGTCAAAAGCTTTTTCAGCATCTATTGAGATGATCATATGGTTTTTATTTATTCAATTTGTTAATATGGTGGATTGCATTGATTGATTTGCATATATTGAAGAATCCTTGCATCACTGGGATAAACCCCACCTGATCATGGTGTATGATCCTTTTAATGTGCTGTTGGATTCTGTTTGCTAGTATTTTGTTGAGGATTTTTGTATCTGTGTTCATCAGTGATATTGGTCTGTAATTTTCTTTTTTTGTAGTATCTTTGTCTGGTTTTGGTATCAAGGTGATGGTGGCCTCATAGAATGAGTTTGGAAGTGTTCCACTCTCTGCAATTTTTTGAAAGAGTTTGAGAAGGATAGGTGTTAGCTATTCTCTAAATGTTTGATAGAATTCACCTGTGAAGCCATCTGGTCCTGGACTTTTGTTTGTTGTATGATTTTTAATCACAGTTTCAATTTCATTACTTGTGATTGGTCTTTTCATATATTCTATTTCTTCCTGGTTCAGTTTTGGAAGTTTGTACTTTTCTAAGAATTTGTCCATTTCTTCAAGGTTGTCCATTTCATTGGCATATAGTTGCTCATAGTTGTCTCTTATGATCCTTTGTATTTCTGTGGTGTCATTTGTAACTTCTCCTTTTTCTTTTCTATTTTTTTTTTAATTTGAGTCCTCTCCTTTTCTTTCTTGATAAGTCTGGCTAAAGGTTTATCAATTTTGTTTATCTTCTCAAAGAACAAGTTTTTAGTTTTATTGATCTTTGCTATTTTGTTTCTATTTCATTTATTTCTGCTCTGATCTTTATGATTTCTTTCCTTCTATTGATACTAACTTTGGGTTTTGTTTGTTCTTCTTTCTCTAGTTGCTGTAGATGTAAGGTTAGGTTGTTTATTTGAGATTTTTCTTGTTTCTTGTGGTAGGATTGTATTGCTGTAAACTTTCTTCTTAGAATTGCTTTTCCTTCATCCCATAGGTTTTGGGTCATCGTGTTTTCATTGCCATTTGTTTCTAGGTGGAAATTCTGTATCTTGATTGAGGTGGTGGTAACATAGGTATATACATTTGCAAAACTCAGTAAACTATTCTTTATATGGTGTACATTGTTATCCATAAATTATGCCACAATTCATATGATATAACAAATTTAAAAATAAGCACAGATGTAAAACTACAAGGAAAAGGAAGAAAATGATTATCCCAGTGATTTCCTCCATCTAGAGGAACATATGGGGGGGAACTTCTAGAGTCCTGGCAATGTTCTATTCTTGACCTGAGTTGTGGCTATCTCAGTTTCACTTCATAGTTTTTTTTTGTTAAACTGTAAACATATGTTTCATGTACTTTGTGTGTATGTAAGTATGTGTATGTATATATTTCACAGTAAAACAAAAAATGAAACATAACTAATTTCATAAAAACAGTGTTTTCCTCTTTTGCACTCATGGAGTGGAAAATCATGAGGCAATTCACATTACCATTCACAGTTAGGTAAGGGGTACAGTGAACAGAACATGTTACAGTGATCATGTTGGTGGAAGAACCTAAGCTTATTTATTTAAAACAATTTATGGCAAATGCCTTGTTTCAAAAAATATTTTAGTTGCATATAATTTCCCTCTGATGTAAGTATGGGATTTGGTCCCTGCTTCAGCGCCGAGTACAAGAGAAATTTCTCTAGATTTTGAGACGGAGACTCAAGTTAAGAGAGGTTTAACACCCTTGTAAAGTAAACTAGATTCTTTGGATTATGTTTGGACTCTGAAATGTATACTTTTCAGATAAGTGTTTTTTTTTCATGCTTTTGGTTTTTATTATTACCATGTTTATATTCTCAGTAAATATTTTTTCACAGAAATGAGTTGATGATTTTATCAGCCAGGATAAGTTAGATTATGCCATGGTAATAAAAAATGGCAAAATCTCAGAGGATTAATAGAATACATGTTAAGTGCTCAGTCATACCAAGTTTCCTTTTGGTCTGGGTGGTTCTGCACACAGGGGTTCTCTATGTGGTGCAAGGTCAGGATGCTGGACTGCTTCAATCTCATGGTACCTCCATGTCAAAAGGTACTTCCAGGACCACCAATGCGGGGTGGGGGGGCAGGGGGAAAGGAGAGCTGCACAGTCAAGCACTGGCAATGAAATGCTTCTGCAAGCAAGTGATGCATGCCATGCATTTCATTGGCTAAAGCAAATCACATGTTTATTATGTTCTGGGGAGGGTTGGGGGGTGGGCAGGGAAGCATAATTCCCCTACGTGGTCAGAAGGAGAGGAGAACCGATGTGTTTGTTAGCAGTATAATGTCCGCCTCCATTACATAGAAGAATTAGGCCAAATTAATGTTATATTTTGTAAAGATGAATTGAGTCCTACTCAAATGGCAAGCATAATGACGATGGTAATATCTTACTTTTGTTTAATACTTTGGAAGTTATGAAGCATTTTCTCAACATATTTTTCATTCATTTATTCAGCAGAATTTAAAGCAATGGTTATGGGCCAGGCACTATGCTAGGTACAGAACATGTGAATAAGACAGAGGCTCTGCCCTTCTGCATGATAATCATGTGGTAATTGCAATATCAAAGCTTGGATGGGTACAATGATGGCCAGAAGGAGAGTGCTCTGTATCATCAGGGAAAGAAAGAGGAGGACTTCTTACATGAAGTGATACTTACTTAAGTCTGGGTTTCAAAGATAAGTAGAAATTTATCAAGCAGAAGGGATGGGGAGATGGGAAAGACAATATAGAGAGTGAGAAAAGCAAGTAAAAAGGCATAGAGAGTTATCTTACATGTTCTCCCAAACCTCCAGGAATTCGGTACTTGCCACTCTCTCAATTGTATAGGTAAGGAAACTAAGGTACAAAGGAGGAAATGATTTTTCTCAGCTCACAAACTTACTACAATGGAGACTAGAACTGAAGTCTTTTAATTCTATGTTCTAAATACACATCATTAGCATCTAAACAAAAAACACATTTTAAAGTAATGAACATACATAATTCACTCCACATATCTTATCCATAATTAATGGCTGGCATAAAATCAATATTCAGTAAAGGATGGTAAAATGTTAAAGCTCTAGATGACCCTGCCTACTATGCACAAGGTATTTTTGCTCCATATGGGCAAAAATTGCATCTCTCTCTTTTTTTAAAAAATTGAGGTATAATTGACATATAACATTATATTAGTTTCAGATGTACAATGTTATGATTCAAGATTTGTGTATATTGTGGAATGATCAACACAATAAGTTTAGTTAACATTCATCATCAGACATAGTTAAAAATTTTTTTTTCTTGTGATGAGAACTTTTAAAGTTTACTCTTTTAGCCACTTTCAAATATGCAACACAATATTATTAACTATAGTCACTATGCTGTATATTACATCCCCCTGACATTTATTTCATACCTGGAAATCTGTACCTCTCATGTCCCTTTTTTTTATAATCATATCTGTGGTTTCAAGTACAGTATCTGATACATTATAGGTTCTGTATAAGCATTTATGAAAGGAAGGAAGGAAAGAAGGAAGGAGGAAGGGAGGAAAGAATCTCTAAGTCCTTACTTTTAAACTAACGGGAAAAGTTTCCTTAATCTATTTGAGCACTAAAATAATCCCTTAATTTGCATTCATAGACCTTCCAGTCCACTATATGTTTTTGTGTGAGACAGTTCATTTTTCACTATGACATACAGTAGATAGGACACAGAAGCATGGGTCACAGGGAAAAAGCCCAATGCAGTGCTTTGAACATGGTAGCTATTCCCTAAGCATTCATTGACTGAATGGCAAAGTCAGGTCGGTCATTATTCATCTGAAACAACACATCTGTGTGGTTTAAACCTTCAGAGACTAGAGATTTATTGCACATTAGCGATTACTTCAAACACTGGAGATTAATGAGGCATGAGATATTACTTCGGACTTCAGTGATCTCAGGAGTTTAGTAAACACTGCAAGCTCTCCAGTCAGTATTGAAAGGTCTGATGGGGCCACAGCAGCCCTTATTTATAGAAACTCTGGTTCTGCACCAGTGATGGGTCTGCCCTTTTTACTGTGAGAGAAGATTCAAAAGACTGTCTAGGGTGATTGCACGTCAGTACTTATCTCAGTGGCATATCAAAATGCCCCAGGCAGTCACCTTCAGGATTAACCATCTTCGTGTGGCTATCCAGACAGCCTTGTAGCTGAAAACACAGAAGCTAAAGGCCACCTATCAGTCAGCATTGAGTTTTAACAACTTACTATGCACCAAAGAGTACATCAGTCAGTCATTGAAATGGATACTAGAGAAACAAACATAAGGAGTATTCTTTGCTCTTAAGAAGGATGCAAACCAGATGGGGCAGTATAAGAGGATAATGAAAGAAGTCTTGAATCAAGTGTCAAATAATCGGTCAATAGCTCTACAAGAAAGGAGAGGCCACAGGGTACCAGGAGCTCCTAGGAAGACTTAATGAAGGGAACGAGACTTGAGGTTGCTTAGTTTTGGACACTCACTCCTGCCTTCGGACTCCTGTGATCCAGGCACACAGTACTTCACCCCATGTGAAATACACACATATATTTCCTGCGACATATATGAAATTATAGGTGTCATGAAGTTATTCATGGGCTGCTCACTCTGCCTAGAATATTTTTCCTCCACTTTTCAGCCTGGCTGAATCCCTCTTCAAGGTCAAGTTTAAAGATGGCTTCCTTTCCCAGGGTGCTCCCCACCTCCTTCGGCACCCGGGCAGAAGTTAATCACTTCCTCCTTAGCGCTCCGACAGCCCTTTGTACGTGTCTCAGATGCAGCACTAACCACGCTGCACTGTAATGAATCGTTCATGTGTCTGCTTCCCCACTTCATGCAGCCTGGCAAGGCATGAGCCCTCATTAAATGCTGCTCGTATGGGTGGATGGATAAATTAACTGCAGGAGAGCTTTCAAATGAGAGACCAGTGGGAGATCTGGTAAGATGGGTTCAGACTTTGAAGGACCTTTTAAAGACAAGCCAAAGGGATGGGGGGAAGGAAGGAAGGAAGAAAGGAAGTAAAAGATATGCTTAAGTAGGTTAAGGGAGAAGACTGGAGCTGGATTATTTTTTTAGATGACCCAGAAAATAAAAGCCCTCCATAATCCCACTTCTCAGTGTTATCTACTATGAACATTATTTGTGTCTCCCCAGCAGTTTTTCTATGCATAGAAATACATTGGCAAATTTCCCTACAGTTTACATTACCACTATTCATGTAGGAGAGTGTCCAAAAATCCAGCCACGCAACAAATATTTATCGTGTGCTTATGAATTACTATATAATTGTAGACAAATCAAACATTATCCCTGCCTTCCATGGATTTTACAGTATAGTGGATAAAACAGCACCTAAAAAATTATATATTGTTAAGTAGATGATTAAAATGTGCAAAGGTTCATCTCCACCATTGCTTTGGATGTTTTCAGCAGAGGCATGATATGATGAAAGCAGCGCTTAGAATGATTAAGATGCCAGCAGAATAAATTGAAAAGGATAAATGTTATGGGGAGCTGGGCATGGGTAATGGCAATGAGGATAGAGAAAAAAGTGAACCCAAGAAATACTTTAAAGCAAAATTTCTTAATCTGTGGACCATTTGGGGCTACAAGGATAACTATAGAATTCTGAACCCTCAAGTTTAGACTTTATGTATAGTTTATCTATGTATTTTTCTATGGACAGTAAGTTTTATAAGTTTCATTAGCCTCCCTGTAGGGCAATATAGCATAGTGTTTTAAAATCACTGACACTGGAGTTAGAAAACCTAGGTTCAAACACTATATCACTTAGTAGCTTTGAAACCTTAGTAGAGTTACTTAACCTTCTAGAGATAACAAAGCAACAAAAGAGCAACGATGTAAAGTACCTATAACCCAACTGTTTTTATTCTACACGGTCCATTATCCAAAAGATAAAAATCAATACTTTAAATAAAGAATGGATGGGAATTCCCTGGAGGTCCAGTGGCTCGGACTCTGAGTTTCCAGTGCTGGGGGCCTGGGTTCGATTATTGGTCAGGGAACTAAGATCTCGCAAGCCACGTGCCACGGCCAAAAAAATAAAATAAAATAACATAAATAAAAATAAATAAATAATAAGAAAGAATAGACAAGGCTTGATGTCAGACTGATAATGAGGGAGGAGAGAGGAAAAGGAGTAGAAGAAAAGGGATTCTGGCAGAGGAGGTAAAATGGATTAAGATTTACCACAGGAGCATGAAGGACTCCCAGAACAGTCCACCTGTAGTGCACAGTTTTCAGAATGCAAGGAGGGGCCAGATTATAGACTTGCTTTCGCAGGTTTAGAGAGTTTGGATCACTTTGCTGATTACCAAAAATGTTGACTCATTTTCACTGAATACTAAAAGCAGATGTGGCAGAGTGGGGAGGGAGGAGGGAGGAGAAGAAAGCTGAATGGGAGAATGGGGGTGGACAAGAAGACTTCCAAGGTCCTTCAAATTCTGAACATCTATGAGTAGACACTACTGACATTGCAACAGATGAAATCATTATACTTGACTGGGAGTTGGGGAGGGACTTCAAGACTTTGTTTACAAATAATAATGTAAACATTACCATTAAAAATAATAATGTTTACATTATTGTTATTATAATGTAATATAATACATTACACTATAATAATAATGTCTCTGTCTCAACAGAGACACCCTGACAAGATTCTAAGTTGTCAAAGATCATACAACTTAAACATGTGTATCTCATTGCCAGACCACACCATCTATAGTATACTGTCAGTTAATGTATTTATCTTACTATATTTTCTCCTTTTCCTTTTATAATTTTAAGACTAAACTATAGAAATGCTATAAACTGACCATTAAATTATTTTTGTTATACTTCCTTCATTGATTAATACTTGTGTATATCTTTCAATTGTCTTAGAAATAATAGAGTTGTATTGCATTGTTTTGTGTTTTATAATCTTCTTTTGACTTAAAAATATTTTTTAATGCACAAAAAATAGAAGTGACCTGGGCCTCTATTGTTGTCTAAGTAATCCTTAAGATCTGTTAAGCCACTGTGATAAAAGTGGCACCTCGGGCTAGGAGAGCACAACATTTTTAAAGGACTCTGGATAATTTCTGCTCTAGCTGTACCTTGAACGCTGTAAAAAAATAGAAGAAAGAAAGAAAGGAAGGAAGGAAGGAAGGAAGGAAGGGAAGAAGGAAGGAAGGAAGAGAGAAGGGAAGAAAGAAAGAGGGAGGGAGGGAGGAAGGAAGGGAGGAAGAAAGAAAGAAGGAAAGAAAAAAGGAGAGAAAGCAGGGTACCTTCAAGATGGTGGCAAAGTAAGACATGGAGATCATCCTCCTCCCCACAAATACATCAGAAATACATCTACACGTGGAACAACTCCTACAGAACACCTATTGAACGCTGGCAGAAGACCTCAGACCTCCCAAAAGGCAAGAAACTCCCCACGTACCTGGGTAGGGCAAAAGAAAAAAGGAAAAATAGAGACAAAAGAGTAGGGACGGGACCTGCACCAGTGCGAGGCAGCTGTGAAGAAGGAAAGGTTTCCACACACTAGGAAGCCCCTTCGCGGGCGGAGACTGCGGGTGACGGAGAGGGTAAGCTTCGGAGCCATGGAGGAGAGCACAGCAACAGAGGTGCGGAGGGCAAAGCGGAGAGATTGCTGCACAGAGGATCAGGGCCGGCTGGCACTCACCAGCTCGAGAGGCTTGTCTGCTCACGCGCCGGGGCGGGCGGGGCTGGGAGCTGAGGCTCGGGCTTCGGAGGACAGATCCCAGGGAGAGGACTGGGGTTGGCAGCGTGAACACAGCCTGAAGGGGTTAGTTCACCACGGCTAGCCGGGAGGGAGTCCAGGAAAAAGTCTGGAGCTGCCTAAGAGGCAAGAGAATTTTTCTTCCCTCTTTGTTTCCTGGTGCCGGAGGAGAGGGGATTAACAGCGCGGCGTAAAGGAGCTCCAGAAACGGGCGCGGGCCGCATCTATCAGCGCGGACCCCAGAGACGGGCATGAGACGCTAAGGCTGCTGCTGCCGCCACCAAGAAGCCTGTGTGCGAGCACAGGTCACTCTCCACACCCCCGCTTCTGGGGAGCCTGTGAAGCCCGCCACTGCCAGGGTCCCGTGATCCAGGGACAACTTCCCCGGGAGAACGCAAGGGGCACCTAAGGCTGGTGCAACGTCCCGCTGGGCTCCACTGCCGCAGGCTCACCCCACATCGTGCCCCTCCCTCCCCCCCGGCCTGAGTGAGCCAGAGCCCCCGAATCAGTTGCTCCTTTAACCCCGTCCTGTCCGAGCGAAGAACAGACGCCTCAGGCGACCTACATGCAGAGGCAGGGCCAGATCCAAAGCTGAACCCCGGGAGCTGTGCTAACAAAGAAGAGAAAGGGAAATCTCTCCCAGCAGCTTCAGGAGCAGCCGATTAAATCTCCACAATCAACTTGATGTACCTTAATCTGTGGAATACCCAAATAGACAACGAATCATCCCAAATTGAGGCAGTGGACGTTGAGAGCAAGATATATATATATTTTTCCTTTTCCTCTTTTTGTGAGTGTGTATGTGTATGCTTCTGTGTGTAATTTTGTCTGTATAGCTTTGCTTTTACCATTTGTCCTAGGGTTCTGTCTGCCCTTTTTTTTATGTTTGTTTATTTTTTAGTATAGTTTTTAGCGCTTCTTATCATTGGTGGATTTGTTTTTTGGTTTGGTTGCTCTCTTCATTCTTTCTTTGTTTCCTTTTTTATTACTTGTAAATTTTTTATAAATATTTTTTATTTTAATAACTTTATTTTATTATTATTATTAGTTCATTCTTTCTTTTTTTCTCCCTTTTATTCTGAGCCATGTGGATGACAGAATCTTGGTGCTCCGGCCAGGTGTCAGGCCTGTGTCTCTGAGGTGGAAGAGCCAAGTACAGGACATTGGTCCACCAGAGACCACCCAGCTCCACATAATATCAAACGGCGAAAATCTCCCAGAGATCTCCATCTCAATGCCAAGACCCAGCTCCACTCAATAACCAGCAAACTACAGTGCTGGACACTCTATGCCAAATAACTAGCAAGACAGGAACACAACCCCACCAACTAGCAGAAAGGCTGCCTAAAATCATAAAAATGTCACAGCCACCTCAAAACACACCACTGGATGCAGACCTGCCCACCAGAAAGAGAAGATCCAGCCTCATCTACCAGAACACAGGCACTAGTCCCTCCACCAGGAAGCCTACACAACCAACTGAACCAACCTTAGCCACTGGGGGCAGACACCAAAAACAACGGGAGCTATGAACATGCAACCTGAGAAAAGGAGACACCAAACACAGTAAGTTAAGGAAAATGAGAAGAAAGAGAAACACACAGCAGATGAAGGAGCAAAGTAAAAACCCACCAGACCAAACAAATGAAGAGGAAATAGGCAGTCTACCTGAAAAAGAATTCACAGTAATGATAGTAAAAGTGATCCACAATCTTGGAAATAGAATGGAGAAAGTACAAGAAATGTTTAACAAGGACCTAGAAGAACTAAAGAGCAAACAAAAAATGATGAACAACACAATAAATGAACTTAAAAATTCTCTAGAAGGAATCAATAGCAGAATAACTGAGGAAGAAGAATGGATAAGTGACCTGGAAGACAAAATAGTGGAAATAATTGCTGCAGAGCAGAATAAAGAAAAAAGAATAAAAAGAATTGAGGACAGTCTCAGAGACCTCTGTGACAACATTAAACGCACCAACATTCGAATTATAGGGGTCCCAGAAGAAGAAGAGAAAAAGAAAGGGATTTGAAGAGATTATAGTTGCAAACTTCCCTAAAATGGGAAAGGAAATAGTTAATCAAGTCCAGCAGGCACAGAGAGTCCCATATAGGATAAATCCAAGGAGAAACACGCCAGGACACATATTAATCAAATTATCAAAAATTAAACACAAAGAAAATATATTAAAAGCAGCAAGGGAAAAACAACAAATAACATACAAGGGAATCCCAAAAAGTTTAACAGCTGATCTTTCAGCAGAAACTCTGCAATCCAGAAGGGAGTGGCAGCACAGATTTAAAGTGATGAAAGGGAAAAACCTACAACCAAGATTACTCTACCCAGCAAGGATCCCATTCAGATTTGACAGAGAAATTAAAACCTTTATAGACAAGCAAAAAAGAGAATTCGAAAGCTAAGAGAATTCAGCACCAACAAAGCAGCTTTACAACAAATGCTAAAGGAACTTCTCTAGGCAGGAAACACAAGAGAAGGAAAAGACCTACAATAACAAACCCCAACCAATTAAGAAACTAGTAACAGGAACATACACACTGATAATTACGTTAAATGTAAATGGATTAAATGCTCCAACCAAAAGATATAGACTGGCTGAATGGATACAAAAACAAGACCAGTACATATGCTGTCTACAAGAGACTCACTTCAGACCTAGGGACACATACAAACTGTAAGTGAGGGGATGGAAAGAGACATTCCATGCAAATGGAAATCAAAAGAAAGCTGGAGTAGCAATTCTCATATTAGACAAAATAGACTTTAAAATAAGGATTATTACAGGAGACAAAGAAGGACACTACATAATGATCAAGAGTTCAATCGAAAAAGAAGATATAACAATTGTAAATATTTATGCAACCCAACACAGGAGCACCTCAATACATAAGGCAAATGCTAACAGCCATAAAAGGGAAAATCGACAGTTAACACAATCATAGTAGGGGACTTTAACACTGCACTTTCACCAATGGATAGATCAACCAAAATGAAAACAACTAAGGAAACACAAGCTTTAAATGATATATTAAACAAGATGGGCTTAATTGATATTTATAGAACATTCCATCCAAAAACAACGGAATACACTTTGTTCTCAAGTGCTCATGGCACATTCACCAGGATAGATCATATCTTGGGTCACAAATCAAGCTCTGGTAAATGTAAGAAAACTGAAATTGTATCAAGTATCTTTTCCAACCACAATGGTATGAGACTAGATATCAATTACAGGAAAAAATCTGTAAAAAATACAAACACATGGAGGCTAAACAATACACTACTTAATAACCAAGAGATCACTGAAGAAATCAAAGAGGAAATCAAAAAAAAAAAGAAACAAATGACAACGAAAACATGATGACCCAACACTATGGAATGCGTCAAAGGCAGTTGTAAAAGGGAAGTTTAATTACAATCCTACCTTAAGAAACAAGAAACATCTCAAATAAACAACCTAACCTTACACCTAAAGCAATTAGAGAAAGAAGAATAAAAAAACCCCAGAGTTAGCAGAAGGAAAGAAACCATAAAAATCTGCACAGAAATAAATGAAAAAGAAATGAAGGAAATGATAGCAAAGATCAGTAAAACTAAAAGCTGCTTCTTTGAGAAGATAAACAAAATTGATAAACCATTAGCTAGACTCATCAAGGAAAAAATGGAGAAGACTCAAATCAATAGAATTAGAAATGAAAAAGAAGAAGTAACAACAGACACTGCAGAAATACAAAGGATCATGAGAGATTACTACAAGCAACTATATGCCAATAAAACGGACAACCTGGAAGAATTGGACAAATTCTTAGAAAAGCACAACCTTCTGAGACTGAACCAGGAAGAAACAGAAAATATAAACAGACCAATCACAAGCACTGAAATTGAAACTGTGATTAAATATTTTCCAACAAACAAAAGCCCAGGACCAGATGGCTTCACGGGCAAATTCTATTAAACATTTAGAGAAGAGCTAACACCTATCCTTCTCAAACTCTTCAAAAATATAGCAGAGGGAGGAACACTCCCTCCCTCATTCTACGAGGCCACCATAACCCTGATACCAAAACCCAAGCAAAGATGTCACAAAGAAAGAAAAGTACAGACCAATATCACTGATGAACATAGCTGTAAAAATCCTTAACAACATACTAGCAAACAGATCCAACATCACATTAAAAGGATCATACACCATGATCAAGTGGGCTTTATCCCAGGAATGCAAGGATTCTTCAATATATGCAAATCAATCAATGTGATAAACCATATTAACAAATTGAAGGAGAAAAACCATATGATCATCTCAAAAGATGCAGAAAAAGCTTTTGACAAAATACAACACACATTTATGATAAAAATCCTCCAGAAAGTAGGCATAGAGGAAACCTACCTGAACATAATAAAGGCCATATATGACAAACCCACAGCCAACATCATCCTTATGGTGAAAAACTGAAACCATTTCCACTAAGATCAGGAACAAGACAAAGTTGCCCACTCTCACCACTGTTATTCAACATAGTTTTGGAAGTTTTAGCCACATCAATCACAGAAGTAAAAGAAGTAAAAGGAATCCAAACTGGAAAAGAAGAAGTAAAACTGTCACTGTTTGCAGATGACATGATACTATACATAGAGAATCCTAAAGATGCAACCTGAAAGCTACTAGAGCTAATCAGTGAATTTTGTAAAGTAGCAGGATACAAAATTAATGCACAGAAATCTCTTGCATTCCTATACACTAATGATGAAAAATCTGAAAGAGAAATTAAGGAAACACTCCCATTTACCATTGCAACAAAAAGAATAAAATACATAGGAATAAACCTACCTAAAGAGGTAAAAGATCTGTACTCAGAAAACTATAAGACACTGATGAAAGAAATTACAGATAATACAAACAGATGGAGAGATATACCATGTTCTTGGACTGGAAGAATCAACAGTGTGAAAATGACTACTACCCAAAGCAATCTACAGATTCAATGGAATCCCAATCAAACTACCAGTTGCATTTTTCACAGAACTAGAACAAAAAAATTCACAATTTTTTTGGAAACACAGAAGACCCCGAATATCAAAATCAATCTTGAGAAAGAAAAATGGAGCTGGAGGAATCAGGCTCCTGGACTTCAGTCTATATTACAAAGTTACAGTAATCAAGACAGTATGGTACTGGCACAAAAACAGAAATATAGATCAATGGAACAGGATAGAAAGCCCAGAGATAAACCCAGCACATACGGTCACCTTATTTTTGATAAAGGAGGCAAGAATATACAATGGAGAAAAGACAGCCTCTTCAATAAGTGGTGCTGGGAAAACTGGACAGCTACATGTAAAAGAATGAAAGTAGAACACTCCCTAACACCATACACAAAAATAAACTCAGAATGGATTAGAGACCCAAATGTAAGACTGGACACTATAAAACTCTTAGAGGAAAACACAGGGAGAACACTCTATGACAGCAAGATCCTTTTTGACCCACCTGCTGGAGAAATGGAAATAAAAACAAAAATAAACAAATGGCACCTAATGAAACTTAAAAGTTTTTGCACAACAAAGGACACCATATATAAAACAAAAAGACAACACTCAGAATGGGAGAAAACATTTGCAAATGAAGCAACTGACAATGGATTAATATCCAAAATTTACAAGCAGCTTATGCAGCTCAATATCAAAACAACAAACAGCCCAATCCAAAAATGGGCAGAAGACCTAAATAGACATTTCTCCAAAGAAGATATACAGATTGCCAATAAACACACATAAGGATGCTCAACATCACTAATCATTAGAGAAATGCAAATCAAAACTACAATGAGGTATCACCTCACACAAGTCGGAACGGCCATCATCAAAAAATCTACAAACAATAAATGCTGGAGAGGATGTGGAGAAAAGGGAACCCCTCTTGCACTGTGGGTGGGAATGTAAATTGATACAGCCACTATGGAGAACAGTATGGAGATTCCTTAGAAACCTAAAAACAGAACTACCATATGACTCATCAATCCCACTATTGGGCATATACCCTTAGAAAACCATAATTCAAAGAGTCATGCACCACAATGTTCATTGCAGCTCTATTTACAATAGCCCAGAGATGGAAACAACCTAAGTGTCCATCATCGGATGAATGGATAAAGAAGATGTGGCACATATATACAATGGAATATTACTCAGCCATAAAAAGAGACGAAATTGAGCTATTTGTAATGAGGTGGATAGACCTAGAGTCTGTCATACAGAGTGAAGTAAGTCAGAAAGAGAGAGACAAATACCGTATGCTAACACATATATATGGAATTTAAGAAAAAAATACAATGTCATGAAAAACCTAGGGGTGAAACAGGAATAAAGACACAGACTTACTAGAGAATGGACTTGAGGCTATGGGGAGGGGGAAGGGTAAACGGTGACAAAGCGATAAAGAGGCATGGACATATATACACTACCAAACGTAAGGTAGATAGCTAGTGGGAAGCAGCCGCATAGCACAGGGAGATCAGCTCGGTGCTTTGTGACCGCCTGGAGGGGTGGGATAGGGAGGGTTGGAGGGAGGGAGATGCAAGCGGGAAGAGATATGGGAACATATGTATATATATAGCTGATTCATTTTGTTGTGAAGCTGAAACTAGCATACCATTGTAAAGCAATTATACCCCAATAAAGATGTTTAAAAAAATAATAATAAATAAATAAATATCCTCTGGGTCCAAACTAATATGAATAGGAGAAAGAGACCTGAGTTCTCATAAAAAAAAATAATAATAAATGGATAAAGAAGATGTGGCACATATATACAATGCAATATTACTCAGCCTTAAAAAGAAACGAAATTGAGTTATTTGTAGTGAGGTGAATGGATCTAGAGTGTGTCATATAGAGTGAAGTAAGTCAGAAAGAGAAAAACAAATACCGTATGCTAACATATATATATGGTATCTAAAAAAAAATGGTTATGAAGAACCTAGGGGCAGGACAGGTATAAAGATGCAGACCTACTAGAAATGGACTTGTGGACACAGGGAGGGGGAAGGGTAAGCTGGGACAAAGTGAGAGAGTGGCATGGACATATATACACTGCTAAATGTAAAATCGATAACTAGTGGGAAGCAGCTGCATAGCACAGGGAGATCAGCTCGGTGCTTTGTGACCACTTGGAGGGATGGGATACGAAGGGTGGGAGGGAGGGAGATGCAAGAGGGAAGAGATATGGGGATGTATGTATATGTATGGCTAATTCACTTTGTTATAAAGCAGAAACTAACACACCATTGTAAAGCAATTATACTCCAATAAAGATGTTAAAAAAAAAAAGGAGAGAAGGAAAAATGCAGGTTATTTTCCATTTACTGCTAAGCAAATGTTTGTCTTCAATAAGACAGGTCACAAGTGCTCTTTGAAAAATCTATTTTTTATTTGCCTAGGAACTTAGGAAATAAAAAGAAATTAAAATGTATGGTTTTCTGTTCTCAAGCTCTCAATCTAACTGTGGCATCAAGATTTATGCCTAGGAAATAACTATGAAATAAAAGTAGACAAAACCTGGACCGTCCCTTGGGATGCTGTTTTCCTATTTCTTTCCTTTTATGGTGTAGGAGGACAGTTTGTAATAATGTCTTTAATTATGTAAAGCCCAAACTATATCTCCAGGCTGATGATGCTAAATGCATTCCATTTCCTGAACACAATGTGTAAAGCACTAAGCGCACGCCATGTTCATCTTCTCTTCCAGAAAAAAGATGGTTCCTCGCACCCAAAGTTACCTGGATTAGTGTCATGTGACCCTGTTACCTGGCCAAAATTGATTGAACCAGAAATCAGGGTCAAAAGTAATTGTCAAGAACTGAGCATAGTAATAGAACTAAACATTTATTGAGCACTTAAGTCTGTGAGTCAAACACTATGCTGAGGTCTCCGTTGGATTGTTTTATTTCATCTTCACAACAGTCCTATGAGATTGGCCAGAATATTATCAAATGCATCCTAATAACAATACACATATAGTTACAGAGATACCCTGACAGGATTGCAAAAGTTGTCAGTAATCATCCAACTTTAACTGTGTGTCTCATGACCAGCCCACATCATCACAGAGGCTTAGTAACTGGTCCAATGTCACAGGCTGGTAAGTGGGGCTGCTGGGGCTTGAACCCACCTTTCTGTTTGCCTCACTCTAGAGCCCTTACTCCTCACCCTTAGCCTGAGTGGTCAGCTCAGCCTGTTCAACAAGGATGTTCCATATTGTTTGGCTTGACTGAATCAAATCCTCTCTCCCTGGAGGGTATGTTGAATGTGACATTTTTAGAGAGAGAGGATGGAAGTAACAGAAATATAAAAGAAGTAAAAATAAGAGAAAAGGCTTAGGAGAATGGACGTTAGCAGAAACCAGGAAGATTGAGATGATAGCTATGTCATTAGGGATAAGGCAAGGTCACAGAAATGCTGAACACACTAAAGGACCCTGAAAATAAGTTCATTTGTATCATTTTTTAAAAGATTCCTCATATAAGCAATATCATACTTCACTTAGTATGATAATCTCCAGGTCTATCCATGTTGCTGCAAATGGCATTATTTCATTCTTTTTAATGGCTGAGTAATATTCCACCATATATATATGTACCACATCTTCTTTATCCATTCCTCTGTCAATGGACATTTACGTTGCTTCCATGTCTTGGCTATTGTAAACAGCACTGCAATGAACATTGGGGTGCATGTACCCTTTTGAACCATGTTTTTCTCCAAATATATGCCCAGGAGTGGAATTGCTGGGTCACATGGTAGCTCTAGAGAATGAATTTATGGTTACCAGAGGGAAAGGGTGGGGGGAGGGATAGATTGGGAGTTTGGGATTGACATGTACATACTGCTATATTTAAAATAGATAACCGGGGACTTCCCTGGTGGTCCAGTGGTTGGGACTTCACCTTCCAATGCAGGGGGTGTGGGTTTGATCCCTGGTCAGGAAGCTAGGATCCAACACGCCTCTTGGCCAAAAAACCAAAACATAAAACAGAAGCAATATTGTAACAAATTCATAAAGACTTAAAAAAAATAAGATAAAATAGATAACCAACAAGGACCTACTGTACAGCATGGGGCACTCTGCTCAATATCCTGTAATAACCTAAACGACAAAAGAATTTGAAAAAGAATAGATACGTGTATATGGATAACTGAATCACTTTGCTGTACACCTGAAACTAACACCACATTGTTAATCAACTATACTCTAACATAAAATAAAAATTTTAAAAAAGAAAAGTAAGCAAATAAAAAAAATAATGACCCTGAAAGATATTCAGCATTCCAGCTTCACTAGGCCTGATGCTGTGACACCTCTTCAAAGAAGTTACCTGAGCACATCTCTGCCCTCACTCCCTGAGCAGCCCTACGTGACACAGAAATGACCTTTGGCTTGGGCAACAATTAGGTTCCTAAATAAACTGTCAGAGAAGAAAGTTAACTCTGGTACCTAAAACACATGGAGTGCTCTTTAATTAATGACATAGATTACCCGCATTTCAAGAGAATTTAAGAGCTAATTTGACTATGAATTCACACCAGTTAAAAGCTTACTTGAAGCAGTTTCTGAGACTGAGAGTCTTGGTAGTTTTCCAGCCCCTCAGCTTCTTGAAGTTCTCTCCCAGCATTAAATTAGGCCACTGTTGAGTGAAGATATAGTATTATAGTTTTTGCTCTAAAGGAGAGTCATGTAAGGAGCATCATTTGAAATAATAAATTCATTTTGTTTCACTGGAAGGAAAAGTTCATTTTTCCAGGTAAATTCCTTTAATCATAAAGAGAATTTTAATAATGGATCTCAGATGCCTGAGACCATTTATACAGCTGCTGTTCAAGTACTTTTTGTTCTCACTTAAAAAAAAAATGACCTGTTTTTTATGTTTTACTATGATACGTTATCCCGGACATTTTTGAAAGTGTTAGGTTGAACCATCTGAAGTTGGCAGTAGACAATCATTTGTAACCTGTAGAAGGAGCAATTCCAGATGGTTCAACCTGTAAATCAGAAGTAAATACTTTTGGATATACATGCATGGGGAAAATTCCCAAAGGGAATATGGCAAAATTTTAACTGTGAAATCCTGTAGTGGGACAATATACGCTTTTTATTTTTTATTTCCTGCTTTTTGTATTTCCTAAATTTTCTATTGCTTCTACTTTACTCAACAACATTGTTGCTTCTTTCTCTTTACTTCTTTCATAGATTGTGACTTAATACCCTGTACCTATTACCCTGTACTTATTATCCACAGTAACTACCTTGCACTTATTACCCTGTGATTATTATCTCGTATTGCACTTTTTTAAAGGAACAAACCCTATGTGTCTCTTCTGTGAATTTCTTGAGAGCAAATACTGTGTCTATTTTATCTTTATAGTCACTGTACCTGGCACACAGGAGGGATTCAACAAATGTTTTACCAGTTGAATGAATAAATGTATCTATGTCTGGCTTAACCAAATCAGAACACAATTCATATACAGTTTTTTCAAGTAATTGATTTTTCTAAAAAAAATTGAATAAAGCTTCATAATGACTTCTCATACTTTACATCTTCTATTAATGTGCTAACCTTTGGATGACATACATTCTTATATTGTATTCAGGTGACATTTACATTTATTTTCAGCTTATTCTGACCGAACAGTAGCTTTTAGCATTGCCTGGCTATAGCTCGAAGATCATACTTGGATGTTTTCCAGATTTTTTAAATTGAACAGAGGCCATGTTCAAAGGATGTCCTTGACGCTTGTCCTTGTGGCTTGGAATTGTTTCTTTTAATGAACCTAGGATATCCCAATTCTACAGCAGATAACCTTGAGGGCATTTTGACTCAGAGCTTTCCTCTGTGTTTTACATCAGTCAGCCTGTGTAGTTTACAGCATCTCTTTAAGAATGACCAGTTTCAGATCATAATGATGCCTTGGGCTGAAATGCATTAACAGCTCCACTTTCCCATGTGCACAGAGGCGATAGGCTGTGATAAAAGCCAATGCTTCTCAAAAGTTAATGTGCATACAAGTCACCTGGGAATCTTGTTAAAAAGCAGATTCTGATTCAGTTGGTTTGGGTTGGGCCCGAGGTTCTGCTTTTCAACAAGCTGCTGCAGGTCTGAGTCCACAGTTTGTTTTTCTTCCTTTTTTGCGGTACGCGGCCCTCTCACTGTTGCGGCCTCTCCCGTTGCGGAGCACAGGCTCCGGACGCGCAGGCTCAGCAGCCGTGGCTCACGGGCCCAGCCGCTCCGCGGCATGTGGGATCTTCGCGGACCGGGGCACGAACCCATGTCCCTGCATCGGCAGGCGGACTCTCAACCACTGCGCCACCAGGGAAGCCCAGCCCTGGGTATTCTTAAGTGCTCCAATTTTGGAGTCTTAAGGAGGGCTCATCTCTAGTAAAAGTTCCACAGGCTGGTGGCATTGCATATAAGCCCTGCCCCAGGTTAGCTAAAGTTTCTGGTGGTTCTCCATCCCCCTTCATCTTTCTAAATGCCCTCTACAAGGTACCTCACGGAAGCTTAGGGTTCTCACTGTGGCTTTCTACCTGGGCATCCATAGCCTTTCCCTATTCTCCAAATGTCCTGTCATGCATCCAATCAATCCAAGTTCCCACTTGAAATTAATTTGAAGAACCAGTGCTCAATAATGTGTCAACAGACAACACAGTTTAATGTGGTGATTTTCAATTTGAAAACAAAAGTCTTTGGTTTACATCCTTGCTCTGCCATTCACTAGCTATGGTTCTCAGCAAGTCATGCAGTGCCTGTGGTAGGAGGCTGAATAATATCTCCCAAAGATCCTAATCCCTGGAACCTGTGACTGTTACCTTGTGTTGCAAAAGGGACTTTGCAGATGTGATTACATTAGGATTTTGAGATGGGGAGATCCTGGATTATCTTGGTGTGCCCAGTGTAATCAGAGGAACCCTTATGAGAGGGAGGCTTGAAGATAAAGTGGGAGAAGGCAATGTGAAGATGGAAACAGAGATAGGAGTGATGCAGCCACAAGCCACGACAGCCTCTAGAAGCTAGAAGAGGCAAGGAACAGACTCTCCTGGAACCTCCAGAAGGAACCAACCCTTCTGATTGATTTTAGTCTCGTAAAACTGATGATAGACTTCTGGCCTCCAGAATTGTAAGAGAATAAATTGCATTGTTTTAAGCCACTAGGTCTGTGGTAATTTCTCAAACAGCATTGGGAAAGTAATACAAAGTTTCTGTTTCTTAGTCTGTAAAATGGGGCTAATGATAGCAAGGCTAATAGCAGCATTGACATGAGTTTTCAAAGGGATGCCTTCCTAATTGAGGACACCCGAATCAAATGCACCTTGTCTATAAAAGCAGTGCTCAAAGAAGAGGACAGACAGATTTAAAAGAAAAGTAAAGAGATTTTATTTTGTGTTAGGCACTAAGTTTCTGTTCTGAAGGAACTCACAATGAGCTGGGCATATATATGGAGTCATCACAGGGGCACGTGTAAAGGTTCAAAAATACTAGAAGAGTCTTTTGGTAGAGGAGTTAAGAATAGCCAGCACTTATGGTGCTACTAACCACTTTAAAGTGCCTACAGCCATGCCTGTACCTTTCCTTAAATACACCTGTCCTTCATACTGTTACACAAGCCCATAGGGGGGTAGCTAATTCTGCTTGGGGATGGTGTGGTGTTCAATTTTATGTGTTGACTTGACTGGTGCTCAGATATTTGGTCAAACATTATATTGAGTGTGTCCGTGAGGATGTTTTTGGATGAGTTTAACATTTCAAATGATGGATTGAGTAAAGCGGATTGCCCTCCCTAATGTGGATGGACCTCACCCAATCAACTGAAGGTCTGAATAGAACAAAAAGGGTGACCTTCCCCAGAATAGGAGGGAATTCCTCCTGCTTGACTACCTTTGAGCTGGGACCCTGATCTTTTTTTCCTGCCTTCTCGCTCAAACTGAGACATCGATTCAAGACTGCTGGCCTTCAGACTAGAACTACACCACCAGCTCTCCTGGGTGTCCAGCTCGCTGACTGCCAATCTTGGGACTTGTCTGTCTCCATAATTGCATGAACCCATTCCTTATAATCAGTCAATCAATCGATCGATCTCTCTCTCTCTCCCCATCTGTATCTCTATCTCTATATATGCATCCTATTGGTGCTTTTTCTCTGGAAGCTCTAATACAGATGAGTATCTGGAAAGGCTTCACAGAGGAGGTCACTCTTCAGAGAGATGTTGAAATCATGGATAATCTATTTCTAAATATTCTACTTCATAATTATAAATTGTCAATTCCTCTGCCATTCATCCATTTCAAAATACATTTAGGGTTGAGATGAATTTAGGGAGTGCTTATTGTGTGCCAGGCTAGGCACAGAGGTGGTATCAAAGAAGACCTCAGCGCTGACCCTCTAGTGAGGAAGTAAGGTTTGACCCTCTAGTGAGGAAACAAGACAGAGCAATGTCATGTGCACACATGATCTTTTGAAAGTGGCAGTCCCATTCTTACAAAAGAAAAACATGATGCCCAGTTAAGATTGCCAGATAAAATACTGCATGGTTCATGCAACTATTTGTTATTTATCTGAAATTCAGATTTAGTTGGGCACCCTGCATTTTTAATTGCTATATCTGGCACCTCTATGTCCAGTTCTCACCCTACATCCAGAGGAGTATAGAGATTGGGAAGACATGGCTCTCCTTTAGGCTCAGAAAGGAAGATGCTCTTCTCTTCTCTTCTCTTCTAGATTATTGCATTCTGTCCTGCTGCCTCTACCTGGGACTTGCACTGCAGACACTGCCCTTCACACTTGCTGGCAGAGCAAATCCCCTATATATCCTTTCAGAAATGACGGAGGGAAGTCCTGTTGGGACACAGAAGAATGCCTGGGTCTCTGCCACCAGGGAGTGGAGAGGACCTACATGACCTGACCCTATTCTGCTTTCCCCAAAGCCCCACCTTCCTTGATTTGCTCTTTGAGGTACTTTTAGTTAGTTAAGGTCAGGGCCAGGTTGGGAAAGATGCAATCACTGCTCAACGGAGGTTGAAAGCAGGGGATTTGGAATTAGCAAGCCTGCGTTTGAATTGTTACTCTGTCACTTAACTCGCTCTATGAACTTGGGCAGGTGACTTAACCTTCCTAAGCCTCCATTTCTTCATTGATAACGTGGGGATGATCACTCTGCTATGAGGATTAAATACAGTGATGTGCATAAGGTTGGTGTCTGGTACGTAAGGACATGTGCTCAATAAATTGTTGCTGTTATTATTAACACTTCTGGGTCTCTTTTACATCTAGTTTATTACTAATTTTTGTTTCAAATATGCTAATGCTAACATTTTTGTGCATTGGCTTTTCTTTAAGTTTTGAATTTGTTTCTTGGAATAAAAGCCTAGGAGTGGGATTATGAGGTCAAAGACTATCAGAGGCACAGACACTGAGCACAGACTCTGGAGCCAGACTACCTGCGGTCAAACCTCGGCTGTCCCTACTGCCTGGCTGTGTGAGTTGGGACAGGTTCCTTCACTTCTCTGTGCTGTGGTATTGTAGAATCTAAATTAGTGTTAGTTGTTATTATGACTATGTGATGGAGCTTAGCGTAACGGGCAGGTTATCTTCAAAAATGATAATAATTTGATAACCTATGTTAACTATCCCATCAGACTAACAGCGGACCTTCTTCTTTGTGTATCATTTTATCAAAAGTGTTTTCACATTCCTTCTCTGCTTTTTAAAAATCTAAATCTTGGTTTTTTGGGTCATGTATTTGTTTATTTTTGTTTTTCACCTTATCTGTCATTTCCATCACAAAATTTTCCATTGTTTCAAGGGTAAAATTTGGTACTTTGAGAAGTGAATGGGGAAGATCTTTTGGGAAAAGGAAGCCTTTTTAGTTTTTAATTCATCAACTTCTTTTTTTAGTTATTATTAATTCCATTCTTACATTTTCCTTAGGTTTGTTTGTGGTTCTCTTTTTCTGATTTTTTGGGTTGAGTGTCTAATTGATCTATTTCCATTCATTATTTTTTACTGGAGTATAGTTTATAATGTTATATTAGTTTTAATTGTACAACACAGTGATTCAATATTTTTATAGATTATACTCCATTTAAAGTAATTGTAAAATATTAGTTATATTCCCTGTGATGTACATTACATCCTTGTATGTTATTTACTTTATATCTAGTGGTTTGTACCTCTAATTCCCTACCTCTATCTTGCCCCTCTCTCCAGTCTTCTCCCCACTGGTAACCATTAGTTTATTTTCTGTGTCTATGAATCTGTTTCTGTTTTGTTATATTCATTTATTTTTATTTTTTAGATTCCACATATAAGTGAAAACACAATATTGTCTTTGTCTGACTTATTTCACTAAGCATAATACCTTCCAGGTCTATCCATGTTGTTGCAAATGGCAAAATATCATTCATTCTTATGACTGAATAATATTCCTCTGTGTGTGTGTGTGTGTGTGTGTGTGTGTGTGTGTATCACATCACTATCCATTCATCTGTTGATAGACACTTAGGTTGCTTCCATATCTTGACTACTGCAAAAAATGCTGCTATGAACATTGGGGTGCAAATTAGTATTTTTGCTTTCTTAGGGTATATGTCCAGTAGCAGAATCATATGGTACTTCTATTTTAATTTTTTGAGGAACCTCTATAGTGTTTTTCATACTGGTTGTACCAACTTACATTCCCACCAACATTGAACTACATTTCCCTTTTCTCCACATCCTCACCAACATTTATTATTTGTTGTCTTTTTGACAATAGCCATTCTGACAGGTGTGAGGTGATATCTTATTGTGGTTTTGATTTGCATTTCCCTGATGATTAGTGATGTTGAGCATCTTTTCATTTGCCTGTTGGTCATTTGTATGTCTTCTTTGGAAAAATGTCTATTCAGGTTTGCCCACTTTTTAATCAGGTTGTTTCTGGTTTTGTTTTGGTTTGTTTGGGGTTTCTTTGATGTTGAGTTGTATGAGCTCTTTTTTTTTTTTTTTCTTCAGTACGCAGGCCTCTCACTGTTGTGGCCTCTCCCATGGCGGAGCACAGGCTCCGGACGCGCAGGCTCAGCGGCCATGGCTCATGGGCCCAGCTGCTCCGCGGCATGTGGGATCTTCCCGGACCGGGGCACGAACCCATGTCCCCTGCATCGGCAGGCAGACTCTCAACCACTATGCCACCAGGGAAGCCCTGGGCTTTGTTCTTTTTCTACTTTAGATGAAAAGGTTAGGTTGTTTGAGATTTTTCTTGTTTCTTGAGGTAGGCCTGTATTGCTGTATATTTCCCTCTTAGAATGACTTTTGCTCTGTCCCATATATTTTGGAAAGTTTTGTTTTTATTTTCACTTGTCTCAAGGTATTTTTTTAATTTCCTCTTTAATTTCTTCATTGACCCATTGGTTTTTTTAGTAGCATATTGTGTAGTCTCCATATGTTTGAGTTTTTCCCATTTTTCTTCCTGTAATTGATTTCTAGTTTCATACCATTGCTTGGAAAAGATGCTTAATATAATTTTCTGTTCTCTGAATTTGTTGAGACTTGTTTTGTTTTGTGGCCTAGTATGTGATCTATCCTAGAGAATGCTCCATGTGCACTTGAAAAGAATGTGTAGTCTGCTGGTTTTGGATAGAATGTCCTGAGGTTATCTATTAAATCCAACTGGTCTAATGTGTCATTTAAGGCCACTGTTTCATTACTGATGTTCTGTCTGGATGATCTGTCCATTGATGTAAGTGGGATGTTAAAGTCCCCTACTCATTATATTATTGTCAATTTCTCCCTTTATGGCTGTTAATATTTGCTTTATATATTTAGGCGTTCCAAATTAGGTGCATATATGTTTACAAATGTTAAATACTCTCCTGTATTGATCCCTTTATAATTATATAATGCCTTTCTTTGTTTTTTTATTACAGACTTTGTTTTAAAGTCTACTTTGTCTGATATGAGTATTGCTACCCCAGCTTTCTTTTTGGCTTCCATTTGCATGGAATATCTTTTTACATCCTCTCACTTTCAGTCTGTGTGTGTTTTAGCTCTGAAGTGAATCTCCTGTAGGTGGCATACAGAAGGGTCCTTTTTAAAATCCAATCGGCCATCCTATGTCATTTGACTTGAGCATTTAGTCTAATGACATTTAAAGTTATTATTGATAGGTATGTACTTACTGCCATTTTGTTATTCATTTTCTGGGTTTTTATAGTGCTTCTCTGTTCCTTTCTTCTTCTTTTAGTCTCTTCCCTTGTGGTTTGACGCCTATCTTTGGTACAGTAAGTCTCCTACATATGAGAAATTTATGTCTGTCAAAGATGCAAACGTGTGTTCCAACAACGTCAGATGTGAGTGAAATTGCAGCTTGCCCTCTGTCTCCTATTGCTGACGATCCTTCAGCTCTACCATCTCCCACCTCCTCTCCCTCCTCCAGTCAGTAACTCTCCTTGCTTGTTCACTTGATGCCAGCCCCTGTATGCCAGCTGTTGTACTGTACTACTGTACTTTCCAAGGTACTGTACTGTAAGATTAAAAATGTTTTATTTTGGGGCTTCCCTGGTGGCGCAGTGGTTGAGAGTCCACCTGCCGATGCAGGGGACATGGATTTGTGCCCGGTCCGGGAAGATCCCACATGCCATGGAGCGGCTGGGCCTGTGAGCCGTGGCCGCTGAGCCTGCGTGTCCAGAGCCTGTGCTCTGCAACGGGAGAGACTACAACAGTGAGAGGCCCGCGTACTGCAAAAAAAAAAAAAAAAAGTGTTATTTTGTTGCTTGTTTTCTATGTATTATTTGTGTGAAAAGTATTATAAACCTATTACAGTACAGTACTATATAGCCGATTATGTTAGTTGGGTACCTAGGCTAACTTTGTTGGACTTACAAACAAACTGGACTTATGAATACACTTTTGAAATGGAACTCATTTGTATGTAGGTGGCTTACTGTGTGATGTTTGTGTTTCTTTTGCTCTAGTTTTTGTATATCTATTGTAGGTTTTGATTTGTGGTTATCATGAAGTTCATATATGTTGACCTATATCTACTTGTATAAAACTGATAGTTATTTAAGTTCAAACACATTCTAAAAGGTCTACAATTTTTACTCCCCCGCCTATGTTTTTTGTTTTTGACATCATATTTATGTCTATCCTTTAACTGTTTATTGTAATTTTAGTTGATTTTACAACCTTTGTCTCTTAACCTTTGTATTAGCTTATTTAGGTGGTTGATCCACACCTTTACTATATATTTGCCTTTATCAGGGGGATCTTCCCTTCCTATAATTTCTTATTTCTTGCTGTAGACTCTTCTATTTCACTTAGAGAAGGCTCTTTAACATTTCTTTTAGTGTCAGTTTAGCATTGATGAACTTTTTTAGTTTTTGCTTGTCTGAGAATCTCTTTATCTCTCCTTCAGTTCTGAATGATAACATTTCTGGATAGAGTATCCTAGATTGTAGGGTTTTTGCCTTTCAGCACTCTAAATATATCATGCCATCCCCTACTGGCCTGCAACTTTTCTGCTGGAAAGTCAGCTGATACCCTTATGGAGGGTCCCTTGTATGTGGCCCTTTGTTTTTCTCTTGTAGCCTTTAGAATTCTCTCTTTATCTTTAACTGTTCCCATTTTAATTATGCTATGTCTTGTTGTGGGTCTCTTTGGGTTCATCTTGTTTGGGACTCTGTGCTTCCTGGACCTGGATATGTTTCTTTCTTCAGGTTCAGGAAGTTTTCAGGCATAATTTCATCAAATACATTTTCTACTCCTTTCTTGCTCAGTTTTCCTTCTGGGACCCTTATAATGTGAATGTTAGTATGCTCATTTATTATTACTTAATAATGAAAGAACTTAAAAATACAAATTTACCTCTGAGTATAAATTTGGCCATATCTCAAGTGTTTGATATGTAGTGCTATGATTGCTGTTTTCTAAGTAGTCTGTAATTACAGTTTGATTTCTCCTTTGCTCTAAGTTTCATGGAGACAGTTTTATTATTTTCAGAAAGTTGAATTTTTTTGTTCACACTTGTCAATAATTTCTGTTTCTATTGTATGTTGATAAAGGATATTGATGGAAAATTCTGTTTATTTTTAGAATTTATAGAGATTTTCTTTGTGGTTTCCTATATAATCAATTTCTATAAGTAATCCTCTGAGCACATGAAAAGTGCAATAGTCTAATTTTCCTAGGTATAGAATTCTACATATATATTTATTTCATTACCTCATAATTAAATTATTTCTCTTGTCTGTATTAAGATTTTTAAAATGGGTGACCCATGGATGAGCTTCAGGAGATCTGTGTGCACTTTTTTTAGGGAGAAGGCTTACAGTTTTTTCAAGTTCTCAAAGGGATCTGTGGCCCCCAAAACATTAAGAAACTCTGCTCTATATCCTACTTGATCTGTCAAAGAGTAAGAAAGGAGAGTTAAATTACTAAATATAACTTAAAATCAACATTAAAAATTATTCTGAAATAAATAAAAATGATAATTATTTTATTAAGATACAGGATTCCTGAGAAACGGTTATATTGATATTTACTACTTATACATCCTGTAAATAGTGCTAAGTGGCTTTGCTTATTTTATTCCAGGACCTTGAATGAGATTCATAAGGAAGCTGGGCTTCTATAGGATAGCAGAAAAAGGGCTAAGTCCCTTTAGCAAAATTTATTCTGGAACAAGTTGGTCACATGTTTTCCATTTTCCCTGTGAGTTTTGCCTCAGTCTTTTGCAATCTCCTCTGATGAATTCTTCATTTCTTCTTTGAATACTCCTCCTCAGTTAATGCTCTGAGGAAAAAGTCCCATTTTCGAAAGCTAATCATGTCCTTAAGGTGACTCAGTTCAAAGTCACGTACTTCCTAAAGTGAGGCAGAGAGGTAAATGCATCAATTTCTAGGATGGGAATGACAGCCACTTAAAAACCAACAGCCAAACTATAGGTGTACATGGAACAGAAAGTATCTGCTGACAAACAAGTCATGCATTTTTAAATGATGTACATGAAGAATTTAAAGTCCACCTTAAAAGAAAAATTGAAGAGGTCTTAAAAGGAACAGTGATGATTGAAATTATGATTTATGCTCTACAAAAGTCCCTATACCTAATCCTTAGAAGAATTAGAAGTTCTCAGTGCTAACTTATCCAATAGATACACAATACTAAGCTCCTATGCATAATACTTTCAGGGCCCATGAAAATAACTTAATTTTAATTTTGTTTAAAAGCTGAAGAAAAAATGACTATAACAGTAATAATGTATATATAATAATGAATACAGCCTGGATTGCATTTGCCTTTATACCAATGCAGTCATAAATATAACTGATAAATATATATTATACATAATATACATATATATTACAGATGTACATCATGGGTCCCATTTTTTTTTTATGGAAGAAAAGACCCATGAAGGCAAAAGTGCCTACATCCCATTAAAGTCATAATGGGGCCATGCAAATAATTATCTTCTCAACATTGTGAATGGTCAGTAACTAAGTAGATGCCTTTTGAAAGTTTTTGATGTGTGTTTATGCATGATTTTGAGGCATTGTTTAAAATAAATTATATTCTCTTAGTAGAATGAAAATTAAGGCTGTGTAGCCTCTTTATATCTGTGTTTCTTTCTTCCTGTTTGCTTCACTCTGGCTCTTTCCACGAACTTTTACTTGCTCAGTTCTTGCACATGGCTCAATAGTCCCCAGCCCCAACTCAGCATCAGATCTACCACTGACATCGGTTTTTTGTGGATCTGAGTTCAAATTCTCTGCTGGAGCAGCCTCTAGTCAGCTGTTCACCATACATCCAATTAGCTGTGACTAATCTTTCTCCTCTCATTCTTCCCCCCACACTCTTGCATGCCCTTCAGTCCCCATGGTATGTGTGGCTGGCCCTCCTGCAAGTTGTGTTGGGGCAGCTAACGAAATATCTTCTACTGTATAGTTTTAATATGACTAGATTATACTCACAGCAAAACACAATTACAGGAAGAATGAGCCTAGCAGTAAGTAGTGGTCTTACTATAATTATATTATTATACTTTCTCATGCCCTTGATTGTCATTTTGCTGCCTATTCAACACATAGAAAACAGGAGGCTCCTCCCCAGGAAATGCCACTTGCAGAGACTATGTCCAATCTAGGCATCAGTGAAGAGCTACGTTTCATAATCAAGCAGGATTCCTGCCTTGAGACTAAGCCATTATCTGAAGATTTACAGACATCCCTCTAAGTCCCTTTTTGCTGGATGAGTGACCTATCTGAGTATTCACATCACATATGCTTCCTGTCACTTTGGGGTTGTAATAAGCCTTCTTCATTAATGGCTATGTGTTAGGAACATCTGAGTAGATGTGACTTTAATAGCAATTTGAACTTTATTTAATTATCACAGTGTCACACACTTTTCTACCTTTGTAGAATTTTAATACTCAATAAGCACAATATTGTTCCACTATAAAGAAGTATGATTGGTGCATAGCAATTTGGTATTACTAAGACTTGTATTATCTATCTCAGGTAAGATGAACTATGAGATACAAAACTTTTATCTGTCATATTTTCAATTTATAAGTGTCACTCCTATTTAAATTGAAGAACAGGAAAGCTTATGGTCTTTCGTGATAAGAAGAAAACCTTGAGCAAAAAATACTATATCAATGACAGTTGTTTTTCCTTTAATATTATCTTACTAACAGAGAAGTAGGAAAAGTTCTTTTATGGATATTGTATCAGCCATGGTTAAGTTTTGAAGAGCAGAATCTATTCAACAAGTTTAAGAGAAAGGGATTAATTAAAGGATGTTTTATCATTTACTGTACCATTGGGAGGCAGAAAAAAACAAAGGCCCTTTTTTGAGGGCTGAACTTCCAAGATCAGCTCCCAAGATGAAACTATGGAAATGGGTCAAGGGAATAGTTGCCTCTGCAGTGGTCAAGAGGCTGCAGATTCAGGAAGCTGATATCTTAGCTCCCTGCTCCTAGACACATTGCCTCTCTGCCAATGCCACTGTCCATAGCCAAATGGTGTGCCATCTTGTCTCTCTTCCCATATGGCTTAGGTCTGAATCAAGCCTCATTTGACTACACTTGCTTTGTGAAGGTCTAACTGCAAGGAAGTCTGAGAAGTGTGGTTTTTAGCTTTCTGGCCTCTATATGTTAAAAGGGGACTAGAATGGGGGTTGAATGAGCCAATTTAGAGTATTAACCATGGGTACGTGATTGGGTAATATTGAAAACTTGAGTAACAAAGGTGCAAATAAGATATGGTCATCTTTGGGGTTTATTTTTCCCCTTTCAGGACTGGAAATGTATTAATCACAATCTTTGGTTCATGATACACTCATATCAGTGACCTGTGTATGGACCCCAAATTACTTAATAGTAAATTAATATCATGGACCCACCCATCACCAAAATAATAGCTAGGTCCTTGACAATAACCAACATGTAACCAAATATTCCCTGATACTCCCTTACCCTAGGAAACCATCACCCTGAATTTCATGTTTTATTGCATCTATAGGTATACTTGCAAAATACCTTTTAAAAAATTTTAGTAGTTTCTGTACTGTTATAAAGATGGAATCATACTCTATGTAACATTTGGTTCTTACTGTTTTCATTGAATATTCTGTTGCTAGATTCATCTATATTTTTGCGTTTCACTGTAGTTCATTTCAACTGTTGTATTCTATTGCTGAATATGATAATATTCCATTATGTGAGTATTCATCCATTTGTCTCTTAATAGACATTTGGACTGCTTCAAAATTTTGATGCTGTGAATAGTGCTGCTGTAAACATTCTTTCATACATACAAGAGTTTCTCTGGGGTATTTACCAAAGATGGAATTACTGGGTCATGGGAATTTTTTAGTTTGGATTGGAGTTCTACATGTTGAAGGTCATCAAAATATATATAATTTTCAGCCAAGTCTGGTTTAAAAGTAATAAACTAGGGCTTCCCTGGTGGCGCAGTGGTTGAGGGTCTGCCTGCCGATGCAGGGGACACGGGTTCGTGCCCCAGTCCGGGAAGATCCCACATGCCGTGGAGCGGCTGGGCCTGTGAGCCATGGCCGCTGAGCCTGCGTGACCAGAGCCTGTGCTCTGCAATGGGAGAGGCCACAACAGTGAGAGGTCCACGTACCGCAAAAAAAAAAAAAAAAAAAAAGTAATAAACTAATATAATCATCAAAGAATATGAAGGGCTTAGAGTTTTTTCTCAAAAGGCCTATATTCCATTGGAAGAAACAATTAATATCTTATCTTTGGTATTTTTTGTACCTACTCATCTTCCAAAATACTTCTTACCCCAGGGACCCAACATACCTTTCCTACTCTCATTTGAGAGTGGTCAGCTAATAGAAGTTCCTTGATATTCAACAAACAATCATGCTTCTTAGACTACAACCTTAGGACCATGATCTCCATCACATTTCTCCAAAACCAATTCCTGTTCACAGTACACTCCCTTAGCCATTGAAGCACAAAGCTATTCTGCCACACTGTAGGGAAATCTTGGGGTTCCAACCACATTAGTAGGAAATTGATGAGGACACAGGGTGTCCATTAAATCCAGCTTGATTTAATGTAACATAATCATCAGAGGGTGATCAGGTTTTTGATTTACATCAGGCTGCCTAAGCTATAGAGAGAACTCTTAAATTTCATATCTGTCATAGGATGGGTTCCCCTGGAAAATGACTCTGATATAAAGATTTATGTGCATGTGTTTTATTGGGAGGACTCTCAGTTACAATAGCTGTCAGGGAGTGAGGAAAGCAGGATTGAACAAAAGAAGTTAAACTGCAATACAGTTGCAAGAGAGGCCTCAGCTGAATTCCTGGGAAGCTCCGACTGAGATGAACCTTTAGAGATGTCCTGAATTCAGCAAGGGGCCAAGACCTTTGTACCACATATAGAACAGTTATAGGATGCATGCTGCCCTTGGGAAGGGGGTGTAATCTTGAGTGAGTCAGCTCCCTTTGACCAACGGTGATTCATGGGGAAGGCCTCTTGGCAGCTGAGAGGAATGACTGCTCAGTTCTGAAGAGGGATCTGGGGAGCATATCACAGCGTCCGCACAAGTCCATCTCTTGGGCTACATGGATCCATTTGCTTCTTACAAATTCACCCCATCTTGGAACAACAACCAAGGATTGTTTGTTGTTGAGGATTCTTGTTGGTCTATTTTCTTGGGGAAAGTCACAAGAGGAAAGTTAGTGGCCTAAACTATATGCCCCTTCAGCTTATGGTCATAAGTGATGCTCCAAGTGTTGCTCCTTCCTCTACTGCCCATTCTAAATTCCCCACACCCCAGCTAGCACCTCTGCTGGTCTAGGTGGCTGACCTGGTGTGACAGTTCAGACTCTCATTACCGTGGGGTCTGAGCCCCTAGTCAACATGCAATTCTTGGGCCATGGCTACTGTTAAAATTAGGTAAGAGAATAACAAGGGATACTGCAGTGGTTCATTGGGATGCTAAATATATTCTTTTTTGCTCCTGCTGTGTAAGAACATAGCAGCTCTATTCACAAGAGCCGAGACATGGAAACACCCTAAATGTCCATCAACAGATGAATGGATAAAGAAGATGTGGTGTGTACACACACACACACACACACACACACAATGGACTACTACTCAGCCGTAAAAAAGAATGAAATAATGCCATTTGCACCCACATGTATGGATCTAGAGATTATCATATTATACTAAGTGAAGTAAGTCAGAGAAAGACAAATACCATATGATATCACTTATATGTGGAATCTAAAATATGACAAAATGAACCTACAAAACAGAAACAGACTCACAGATATAGAGAACAGACTTGTGGTTGCCAAGGAGGAGAAGGGGTGGGGAGGGGGTGGACTGGGAGTTTGGGGTTAACAGATGCAAACTATTACATATAGAATGGATAAACAACAAGGTCCTACTGTATAGCACAGGGAACTATATTCAATATCCTGAGATAAAAAAACCATAAAGGAAAAGAATATAAAAAGAATGTATATATATATGTATAACTGAATCATTTTGCTGCACAGCAGAAATTAACACAACATTGTAAATCAACTATATGTCAATAAAAAATAATTCAGTGGCACCCTTACTTGTCACCTGGTGGAAGCATTACGTATCTGGGAATCAGAACCTCTAAACATGTAGAGCATATAATGTGAAGATAAAAGCATAAATTACCCCAATGGGTCACTGGTGGTGATGATAAGTGGGACCGCTTCTACTTCTACTCCTTCTTGGACCTATGTAGTCTACATATTGGGTCCAGTACCTTACAGTGATTATTGGTTTAGTATACATATCAGGCCCTAAAGGATGGTACACCATACTCATAAAGCATCATCACCAATCTGGTGTCTTAACTGTGCCTTCAAAGAGCTGTTCCATTGCTCTATCATGCCAACATCCTCTGGCTGGTGTGATATGGAATAGGACTATTGGATCTCATGGAATAAGTCCCTTTGTTGTGAATCAGGTCCCTTTGTTGTGAATCAGGTCGATTGCAATGTTATATGGGATCCCATGTCAACAGATCAGTTATTCCATGAGCCCTCAGATGGTAGTGCTGGCTGAAGACATGCAGGCAGGAAAGGCAAATGCATACTCAGAATATACATCAATTCTAGTCAAGATGAAGTGCCAGGGTCAAAGTGGTCCCATTTACTTATTTTGCCGTCAAATGGCCGGTTAGTCTCTTCAGGAATGGTATAATAGCAAAAGCTCAGTCCTTGTCTCTGTTACTGACAGGTTAGGCATTTCACAACAATGGTAGTTGTATTAGTCTTGGAAAGTGGGAGCCCATGTTATGAGGCCCACGCACAGCATCTATCCTTGAAAGCATGGCTCCTCTTGTCATGCACTCATTGTGCCAGTAGTGGGCTGGCCAAGTCATTCTGTCTACTTGGTGATTTAGTGCTTATTTCATGGTGGATGCTCTCTAATGTGATTTAACATGTCATACAAAAATCTTCACACTTTTCATCCACTCCCTAAGGTCCATACACAAGCCTCTTGCCCAGTTCTCCTGGATTGTGACTTAATCTTTCTTCTTCTAAGCCCCTGACCATGAGTTTGTACAGACGCACACACACACACATTTAATCTCGGGACAGTTGTCTTTCCACACAAAGTGTCTGGTCAGGTACATTTTCTGAACTCTTTGGGAGGATTTCCCTTCATTGTTGTCTTTTACAGCCATTCTTGATTGGGGCTGCAGTGCAGTAATAGTCTAATTTCAGTTTCACCTACATATTGAGCTGGCTCACCAATGAACCAAGTTCGTTCTATTTCCTCTTTCATCCCCAGGTCATAAAAGACCCATCTTAGTGTGAGCTAAGGGAGAGGCAACAGTGGTGGATGGCATGGGAGTCTAACTGACCTGATCATTCAGCTTACTTATGCCCTTTGTCCCTGTTCACACTGGTCCCAGATATACCACTTCCATCTTTTGGAGGATTGCTTCTGGAACTGCCAGACTTCATGATTTAGTGAGTCTGACAGAATCCTGATCGTGATGGACAGTTTTGATCAAATCATCACCTATATCCTATGGTCAGGCTCTATCATGGCTCTTTTTCAAATAACGTATAGTTCTCTGCTGTCAATGGCATGCCTTACTCCAGAGCCCCAGAGTTCCATGTTGTGATTTTTCTTACTGAGATTTGTCATAAGCTTCACGTGGCCTCTCTCTACACCACAGATACATCTAATACTACGCGGTCTGTCATGTTATATGGCTCAAGTTGTAGGGCCACTTGTCCTACAACCTGAACTGCTGCAAAGCCTGTTCCTACGCTGGTCCCCACTCACAGCTGGCAGCCTTCCATGTCAATTGGTGACTAGGCTAGAGCAATTGCCAAGTGTGGAAGTTGCTGCCTTCAAAGCTGAGAAGGCCTTCTAGATGTTGTGCGTCTTGCTTAATGGTGGGAGGTACAAGTTGTAATAATTTATCCTTTACTTTGGAGGGAATGTCCCAGCATGGCCCACACCACTGGACTCCTAAAAACTTTTATGATGTGAGTCCTTGAGCTTTAAAGAGTTTATATCCACTCCCTGGTGAACATATGTCTTTCAAAGGCTTCTAAGGTTTCTGATGTACTATTCGCTCATCTGGTTCAATTAACATGTCACAGACATTGTAAACCAGTTTGACGTACTATGGAATGATGAGATGGTCTTAGCCCATTCAGAATATACTATGACAGAGGATGGTAGAGTTAAGATAGTTCTGGGGCAAGACTATAAATGTACACTGTTACCTATCCCACTTGAATGTCAACTGATCCTTCTTCATGGTAGGGATGGAAAAGAAAGCATTCACCAGATCAATAACTGCATACCACATACCCAAGACCGTGTTAATCTGCTCTAGCAAAGATACTACAACTAACACAGCCACTGAAAATGGAGCTACTACTTGGCTGAGTTTGTAAAAATCCACTTTCATCCTCCAGGATCTGTTTGGTTTTTATAGGGACCAGACTAGTGAATTAAATAAACGAGGATATGATGGGGCCATCATGCCTATAGCCTGTAGGTCTTTAAGGGTAACACTAATCTCTGCTCTTCCTCTCATCAAGTGATATTGTATTGATTTTATAGTCTTGGTCAGGAAGAAAGGAAGTTTCAAAGGCTACCATTTGGCTTTCCCCACTTCAATAGCTCTTACCCCATACACAAAAGAACAAATGAGAAGGTTCAGCCAATTACCAGGATGCCCACGCCAACTATATATTTGGTACTGGGTCCATGGAACCAGTGAACACACAGTGAACCGGGAACTAGACCATGACTCCATTTATTACTTGCCTCCATATATCCCCACTCTCATAAAGGGGCCATTTTGAAATAGGCCTCAGTGGTTCACATGGGTATCATTGTCAACTTGGACTCAGTTTCCAATAGTCCTTGAATGTGCAGATATTCTTCTTTCAGTATATGGTAGCCTGAATAGATGGCTGTAGGTTCCTCTGGGGAAGGACTGGACTGGGGGAATCATTACTCCCATATACTTGCCATAGGTCCACACACTTGCAGGTTCCTTCTTTATGGGGACTTGGCCTCTCCTTCAGCCAATGGGTTCCTTGACTAAAAGTTGCTCAGATAGGACGGGGGAGAAATTGAATGGCAATGCATTATAACTCAGCCAATCCTATGGGGAGCTCTGAACTGGGATGGCCATTCAGAGATGATCTGAATCAAAGCAAGGGGCTGGGCCTTTGTATCCCCATATCAACTAGTCACTGGATGCAGGCAGCCCCTGGGGTGAGACCACAGACTTGGGCCAGGCAACTACCTTCAGCTGAGCGCAAGGTCCGGAGAGGGCCTCACCTGTGAGCTGTCAACTTACATTTCTCAAAGCTGGGGAAATGAGTTCCTTGATCTTCAAGGGGGCATCTGAGTTTTGTCTTATGGTACCATTATAATATCAGAAGTACTTTCTCTGGAGTCTCTTAAGCACCATCTGAAAATTCTCTCCTCAAAATCCAGCTAACACCTCATTAGCAAGTTGTCAGTGTCTTGGCTGTTTTCTTTTCTCAAAATGTGTTCTACAGAACACTAATACTATGAGATGTCCATCAAAAAGAATTCCATAACCAAACAAGTTTGGGAAATGTGGCCTAGCTTATGCCACTCTTGCAGGCTCACAAGCATATTAACACATTAAATTCTCTGAGATGACTGTCAGTATAACAAATTGTTTCCTAATATTAGTATTTCTAAAACTTTCCTTCTTTTAACAGTCCATGCAACTAGAATTCCAGAGAACAAACTTTGGATGAAGCTCTTTAATGCTTAAAGAGATTTCTCTTGGCTTTCAGCTTTCAAGGATTTTTCTAATTGATTGCTCTTCAATCAGGTAATGAATGTATACCTTTCTTTTCATTCCCACTGCTCTCAGCCTGATCTAAGTCATTATGATCTTGCAAACCTAGACTACTGCCATAGTCTCCTACCAGTGACCTTCCCCTAAGCTTCTCTTACTTTCAGTCTTTTACATAGACCTGAGTAGAATCAATGGTCTAGAACTGCACTCTCTAAAAAGTATCCACTAGTCACGCGATGGAAATAAAACATGCACAGATGAAGCAACTTGAATTAACTAGAAAATAATAGATCAACCACAGCATGTACTTAAAATAGCCTATAATAGTGTGATTCAAATTGAATACATAAAAGCAGAGGAGAAGAACTCTTTATTCCCCGGCATTGTGTACACAGTTTCAAAGCCAGAGGTCAGAGGACTGTTTTATGATGACTGGCTGCCTTGCCCAACAATATGCCAGATGGAGGCTTAAGAAATTGTCTCTCAATTCTAAAATAGTAACATCTACAAAGCTGAACACTGTTCCTCTGGTTTATCAACCGTTAAGGAATAAGCGGAGGGCCAGATTTTTTTTTAACAGAATTACCTGGAGTGATAATGTTCTAAATAAAGATCACATGAAGTAAACATCAAAGTTAATAAAATCACTCTCTTAGTTTCCTTTATTTCGGGAAGGTACTTAACTGGACCCATGTAACTTTCTTGGCCTGTGCAAAGGATAATATAAATCCCTGAAATTCATAAAAAGATGAGGCTCTCTCCAGAAGGTATAGGTCTCAGGGTAAACCACACTATGTGGCCTTCCCAACAGCCAAATGTTCATGCCATTGAAATCTGGATAAAAGGGACACAATTTTAGCTTTAGAGAGGAACTGAAGGGCAAGAGGATGCAAAAGGGCAAGATACAGCCTGAAGAACGAAGGATTGGGGATGTCAAATGGTTGGGTACAGTTCCATTTACTAATTTACTAATTAAACATTTAGACTAAGAGAGGCAAAGTAAGATGAATATAGAGTCCATAAGTAAAATAGATGAGGGAAGCGGTAGAGAGAAAAAATAGCAAAGCCTCAGATGTCGTGCTCCCAAGTAAGAAAGGAAGTAGAGAATAGTTGGGGCCAGGCCAGCTAGAGAGTACATGTCCCATACAAGGAGGGCATGGCCTCTACACAATTTCCAATTGTTGCCAAATGGAAATTCAGAACTTGGGTCGGCAGAGCTTCTGACTTTATAAGAGAAATATTTAAAATATTCCACTTAAAAAAATGTCCTGGGGATCAGTTGTAGGGTTGAGGGAGCGATTTAGTATATTTAACTCCAGAACTACTTTCATAACTCATGCTTTGGACCTTGACTGGTCCAAAGCATGAGTCTATCTTGAAGAGGTTGATGTGATCAACATTGATTGTTTAAATGAGTCGCATATAAAACAGGCCACAATATATCATCAGGCTAGATTTAAACATAAAATCTGTAAATGCAAAATCTGCATCTTTGTTATTTAGTGATGACACATTGAGAATAGTTTCCTCAGTCAGGTGCCCAGTAGTTTTCTTCACAGAGTCAAGGAAAACAAGGCTTGGAAATGACCCTTTTCTCTTTTCCAATGTTAAGCCCTTCAAAACTGCTTCTTAAAGACATTCAGTCTTCCATCATTGGCCTGAACATTAATGTTGAGATCATAGATGCCAAATGAATCGTGGGAATATCTCAAGGGAGGAAATCTTTACAAACAAACGCAGGTTTTATCTTCCTCATTCAGAACAGCTGCCTGATATCACATAGGCAAAATCTTGCTATGACACAGTGTTTTGATGTTGTATAGGTGCTGCCATTATAGAGAATGCTGCCTACAGAGGTTCATGGCTCATCAGGAAAATGTTGCTCAAGTACCCTTTCTTCCATAAGAAAATTCCAGAAAGGCTGTTTTTGTATTTTTATCTTAAGAACCCTGGAGACTCCCATGAGCCTAACTAGACTTTTACATGTTGAAAGTATCCTGCTGCACTGATGGGAAGGAAGCAGTAGCCCCTTAAGTCATCAGACAGCAGCTATGAAATGGCCCCCAATTCCCAGGTACAGTTGGGACAAGAAAGCCCTGGATGGGAGGGTAGAGGAAGGGATCCTGAGGGGCTATTTTCAGAGCTAACTGCAGGGCTGTGGTCAGGCTTAATCTCATAGTCATAGCAGCAAGTGCTCTGTGAAGAGAAAAACAGAGAGATTGTCCTAGATGTCACTTTTTTGGGAGGTGGGGTGGGGGAGGAGATGGAGAGGGCAGAAGATAAAATATAATTAGGGTCAGAGTCAAAAATTCAGAATCTTTTATAGGTAGGAAAATCTGTCTGCTGTTCCAGCTAACCCCATCAGTCTATCAATTGCCTGTCTGTGATACTCCCTTGCTATATTATTTCTAACTCCAGCTTGCTGTTCCCTATTTAATTCTTTTGAAAAAGGATTGAACTAATGAACTTTTATGAACTAATGAACTAATATTGTTCATTTTAACTAAATTTTACCTATATAAACATTGTGATTGGACCGGGAGGAAGAAACCCACAAGGACTTCAAATATCAAAATTACCAAATAGATATAATAAAGCAACTATGCTAATGTTTTTAAAAGAAATAAAAGACGAGTCTGAAAATATTTTATGGAACAGAAACTATGAAAAGGGATATAACACATTTGAAAAAAAACTAAATAGAATGTCTAGAAATTATATATATATATATGTGTTTGTGTGTGTATATACATATATATATATTTGATATTAGAAACTCAGTGTACAGACTTAGAGATGGAAACAGCTGAAGATAAAATTACTAAACTGGAAGAAATAACTGCAGAAATTAAAAAGAATGAAGCACATAGAGACAAAAAGATGAAAATATGGAAGAGGAATTGAGAAACATGAAGAATAAAATGATACATTAATTATATCTAAAAAAAAAGGTCTAACATACATTTAATTGGAATTTCAGAAAAAGAGGATCAAGAAAGTGGGCTGAAAGGTAACAGCTAAGAATTTTCCAAAACTGAAGAAAATAATACATAGTTTCAGGAAGCATAAACAATCATAAGAAGGATAAATAGGAATAAATGAATCATAGACAAATCAAAGTGAAATTGCAGAATACAATGGCAGAAAAATCTTAAAAGTTGACACAGATAAAATATTACTTTTTTTTGAAGTTTATTTTATTTTTTTATGCAGCAGGTTCTTATTAGTTATCTGTTTTATATATATTAGTGTATATATGTCAATCCCAATCTCCCAATTCATCCCACCACCACCACTCCCCAACCCCCAACTTTTCCCCCTTGGTGTCATATGTTTCTACTCTACATCTGTGTCTCTATTTCTGCCCTGCAAACTGGTTCATCTGTTACCATTTTTCTAGATTCCACATGTGTGTTAATGTATGATATTTGATTTTGTCTTTCTGACATACTTCACTCTGTATGTGAGGTGATAACTCATTGTAGTTTTCATTTTCATTTCTCTAATAATTAGTGATGTTGAGCATCACTCATTTTCATGTGTCTCTTGGCCATCTATATGTCTTCTTTAGAGAAATGTCTATTTAGGTCTTCTGCCCATTTTTTGACTGAGTTGTTGGTTTTTTAACATTGAGTTGCATGAGCTGTTTATATATTTTGGAGATTAATCCATTATCCGTTGGTTCATTTACAAATATTTTCTCCCATTCTGAGGGTTGTCTTTTGGTCTTGTTTATGGTTTCCTTTGCTGTGCAAAAACTTTGAAGTTTCATTAGGTCCCATTTGTTTATTTTTAGTTTTATTTCCATAATTCTAGGAGGTGGATCAAAAAAGATCTTGCTGGGGCTTCCCTGGTGGCGCAGTGGTTGAGAGTCCGCCTGCCGATGCAGGGGACATGGGTTTGTGCCCCGGTCCGGGAGGATCCCACATGCTGCAGAGCGGCTGGGCCCGTGAGCCATGGCTGCTGAGCCTGCGTGTCCGGAGCCTGTGCTCCGCAACGGGAGAGGCCACAACAGTGAGAGGCCCACGTACCACAAAAAAAAAAAAAAAAAGATCTTGCTGTGATTTATGTCAAAGAGTGTTCTTCCAATGTTTTCCTCTAAGAGTTTTAGAGTGTCCTGTCTTACATTTAGGTCTCTAATCCATTTTGAGTTTATTTTTGTGTATGGTGTTAAAGAGTGTTCTAATTTCATTGTGTTACATGTAGCTGTCCAGTTTTCCCAGAACCACTTATTGAAGAGGCTGTCTTTTCTCCATTGTATATCCTTGCCTCCTTTGTCATAGACTAGTTGACCATAGGTGTGTGGGTTTATCTCTGGGCTCTCTATCCTATTGCATTGATCTGTATTTCTGTTTTTGTGCCAGTATCATATTGTCTAGATTACTGTAGTTTTGTAGTATAGTCTGAAGTCAGGGAGTCTGATCCCTCTAGCTCTGTTTTTTTCCCTCAAGACTGCTTTGGCTATTCGGGGTCTTTTGTGTCGCCATATAAATTTTAAGATTTTTTGTTCTAGTTCTGTAAAAACTGCCATTGGTAATTTGATAGGGGTTGCATTGAATCTGTAGATTGCTTTGGGTAGTATAGTCATTTTCACATGTTGATTCTTCCAATCCAAGAACATGGTATATCTCTCCATCTGTTTGTGTCATCTTTAATTTCTTTCATCAGTGTCTTATAGTTTTCTGCATACAGGCCCTTTGTCTCCTTAGGTAGGTTTATTCCCAGGTATTTTATTCTTTTTGTTGCAATGGTAAATGGGATTGTTTCCTTAATTTTTCTTTCAGATTTTTCATCATTAGTGTACTGGAATGCAAGAGATTTCTGTGCATTAATTTTGTATCCTGCAACTTTACCAGATTTATTGATTAGCTCTAGTAGTTTTCTGGTGGCATCCTTAGGATTCTCTATGTATAGTACCATGTCATCTGCAAACAGTGACAGTTTTACTTCTTATTTTCCATTTGAATTCCGTTTATTTCTTTTTCTTCTCTGATTGCCGTGGGTAGCACTTCCAAAACTGTGTTGAATAATAGTGGTGAGAGTGGACATCCTTGTCTTTTTCCTGATGTTAGAGGAAATGCTTTCAGTTTTTCACCATTGAGAATGATGTTTGCTGTGGGTTTGTTGTATTTGGGCTTTATTATGTTGAGGTAGGTTCCCTCTATGCCCACTTTCTGGAGAGTTTTTATCATAAATGGTGTTGAATTTTGTCAAAAGCTTTTTCTGCATCTATTGAGATGATCATATGGTTTTTATTCTTCAGTTTGTTAATACGGTGTATTACATTGATTGATTTGCGTATACTGAAGAATACTTGCATCACTGGGATAACTCCCACTTGATCATGGTCTATGATCCTTTTAATGTACTGTTGGATTCTGTTTCTAGTATTTTGTTCAGGATTTTTGCATCCATATTCATTAGTGATATTGGTCTGTAATTTTCTTTTTCTGTAGTATCTTTGTCTGGTTTTGGTATCAGGGTGATGGTGGCCTCGTAGAATGGTTTGGGAGTGTTCCACCCTCTCCAATTTTTGGAAAGAGTTTGAGAAGGATGGGTGTTAGCTTTTCTCTAAATGTTTGATAGAATTCACCTGTGAAGCCATCTGGTCGTGGACTTTTGTTTGTTGGAAGATTTTAAATCACAGTTTCAATTTCATTACTTGTGATTGATCTCTTCATGTTTTCTATTTCTTACTGGTTCAGTCTTGGAAGGTTATAGTTTTCTAAGAAATTGTCCATTTCTTCCAAGTTGTCCATTTATTGGCATAGAGTTGCTTGTCTCTTACGATGCTTTGTATTTCTGCAGTGTCCGTTGTAACTTCTCCTTTTTCACTTCTAATTTGATTATTTATTTATTTTTAAAGATTACCCATTGGTTTGCTTTATTTATTTATTTATTTATGGCTGTGTTGGGTCTTCGTTTCTGTGCAAGGGCTTACTCTAGTTGTGGCAAGTGGGGGCCACTCTTCATTGCGGTGCGTGGGCCTATCACTATCGCGGCCTCTCTTGTTGCAGAGCACAGGCTCCAGATGTGCAGGCTCAGTAATTGTGGCCCACGGGCCCAGTTGCTCCGCGGCATGTGGGATCCTCCCAGACCAGGGCTCGAACCCGTGTCCCCTGCATTGGCAGGCAGATTCTCAACGACTGTGCCACCAGGGAAACCCTCTAACTTTATTGATTTGAGTCCTCTCCCTCTTTTTCTTGATGGGTCTGGCTAAAGGTTTATCTATTTTTTTAATCTCAAAGAACCAGCTTTTAGTTTTATTGATCTTTGCAACTGTACACTTTGTTTCTATGTTATTTATTTCTGCTCTGATCTTTATGATTTCTTTCTTTCTATTGATACTAACTTTGCGTTTTGCTTGTTCTTTCTCTAGTTGCTTTAGATGTAAGGTTAGGTTGTTTATTTGAGATTTTTCTTGTTTCTTGAGGTAGACTTGTATTGCTATAAAGTTCACTCTTAGAACTGCTTTGTTGCATCCCATAGGTTTTGGATCATAGTGTTTTTGTTGTGATTTGTCTCTAGGTATTTTTTTTTGTTTGTTTTTGTTTTTGCCTTACGTGGGCCTCTCACTGTTGTGGCCTCTCCCATTGCAGAGCACAGGCTCCAGACACGCAGGCTCAGCGGCCATGGCTCACGGGCCCAGCTGCTGCGCGGCATGTGGGATCTTCCCAGACCGGGGCACGAACCCGTGTCCCCTGCATCAGCAGGCGGACTCTCAACCACTGTGCCACCAGGGAAGCTCCTCTAGGTATTTTTTGATTTCCTGTTTGATTTCCTCAGTGACCTCTTGGTTATTTAGTAATGTGTTGTTTAGCCTCCATGTGTTTGTGTTTTTTACATTTTTTCCCCTGTAATTGACTTCTAATCTCACACTGTTGTGGTCAGAAAAGTGCTTGATATGATTTCAATTGTCTTAAATTTATTGAGGCTTCATTTGTGACCCAAGATGTGAACTATCCTGGAGAATGTTCCATGTGCACTTGAGAAGAAAGTGTAATCTGCTGGTTTTGAATGGAATGTCCTATAAATATCAATTAAATCTATCTGGTCTATTGTGTCATTTAAAGCTTGTGTTTCCTTATTAATTTTCTGTCTGGGTGATCTGTCAATTGGTGTAAGTGAGGTGTTAAAGTCCCCCACTATTACTGTGTTACTGTTGATTTCCTCTTTTATAGCTATTAGCATTTCCATTATGTATTGAGGTGTTGGCTATGTTGGGTGCATACATATTTATAATTGCTTTATCTTCTTCTTGGAATGATCCCTTGATCATTATGTAGTGTCCTTCCTTGTCTCTTGTAACATTCTTTATTTTAAAGTCTATTTTATCTGATATGAGTATTGCTACTCCAGCTTTCTTGTGATTTCCATTTGCATGGAATATCTTTTTCCATCCCCTCACTTTCAGTCTGTATGTGTCCTGAGGTCTGAAATGGGTCTCCTGTAGACAGCATATATATGGGTCTTGTTTTTGTATCCATTCAGCAAGCCTGTGTCTTTTGGTTGGAGCATTTAATCCATGCACATTTAAGGTAATTTTCTCTGTGTATGTTCCTATGACCATTTTCTTAATTGTTTTGTGTTCGTTTTTGTAGGTCCTTTTCTTCTCTTGTGTTTCCCACTTAGAGAAGTTTCTTTAGCATTTGTTGTAAAGCTGGTTTGGTGGTGCTTAATTCTCTTAGCTTTTGCTTGTCTGTAAAGCTTTTGATTTCTCTTTCGAATCTGAATTAGATCCTTGCCAGGTAGGGTAATCTTGGTTTTATGTTCTTCTCTTTCATCACTTTAAATATACCATGCCACTCCCTTCTGGCTTGTAGAGTTTCTGCTGAGAAATCAGCTGTTAACCTTATGGGAGTTCCCTTGTATGTTATTTGTCATTTTTCCCTTGATGCTTTCAATAATTTTTGTCTTTAACTTTTGTCAATTTGATTACTATGTGTCTTGGCGTGTTTCTCCTTGGGCCTATCCTGCCTGGGACTCTCTGCAGTTTCTGGTCTTGGGTGGCTATTTCCTTTCCCATGTTAGGGAACTTTTTGACTATAATCTCTTCAAATATTTTCTCAGGTCCTTTCTCTCGCTCTTCTCCTTCTGGGACCCCTATAATGCAAATGTTAGTGCATTTAATGTTGTCCCAGAGGTCTCTTAGGCTGTCTTTATTTCTTTGCATTCTTTTTTCTTTATTGTGTTCCGTGGCAGTGAATTCCACCATTCTGTCTTCCAGGTCACTTATCTGTTCTTCTGCCTCAGTTATTCTGCTATTGATTCCTTCTAGTGTATTTTTCATTTCAGTTATTGTATTGTTCATCACTGTTTGTTTGTTCTTTAATTCTTCTAGGTGTTTGTTCTTTAATTCTTCTAGGTCTTTGTTAACATTTCTTGCATCTTTGTTAACATTTCTTGCATCTTCTCAGTCTTTGCCTCCATTCTTTTTCTGAGGTCCTGGATCATCTTTACTATCATTATACTGGATTCTTTTTCTGGAAGGTTGCCTATTTCCACTTCCTTTAATTAGTTTCCTGTGGTTTTATCTTGTTCCTTCATCTGGTACATAGCCCTCTGCCTTTTCATTTTGTCTATCTCTCAGTGTGGTTTTCGTTCCACAGGCTGCAGAATTGTGGTTCTTCATGCTTCTGCTGTCTGCCCTCTGGTGGATGAGGATATCTAAGAGGCTTGTGTAAGCTTTCTGATGGCAGGGACTGGTGGTTGGTAGAGCTGGGTTTTGCTCTGGTGGGCAGAGCTCAGTAAAACTTTAATCAGCTTGTCTGCTGATGGGTGGGGCTGAGTTCCCTCCCTGTTGCTTGTTTGGCCTGAGGTGACCCAGAACTGGAGGCTACAGGCTCTTTGGTGGGGCTAATGGTGGACTCTGGGAGGGCTCATGCCAAGGAGTACTTCCCAGAACTTATGCTGCCAGGGTCCTTGTCCCTGCAGTGAGCCATAGCCACCCCCCGCCTATGCAGGAGACCATCCTACACTAGCAGGTAGGTCTGGTTCAGTCTCCTGTGGGGTCACTGTTCCTTTCTCCAGGCCCTAATGCGCACACTACTTTGTGTGTGCCCTCCAAGAGTAGAGTCTTTGGTTCTCCAAGTCCTACTGAAGTCCTGCAATCAAATCCTGCTAGCCTTCAAAATCTGATTATCTGGGAATTCGTCTTCTTGTTGCCAGACCCCCAGGTTAGGAAGCCTGACGTGGGGCTCAGAACCTTCACTCCAGTGGGTGGACTTCTGTGGTATAGTTGTTCTCCAGTTTGTGAATCACCCCCCCCCCGCCAGCAGTTATGGGATTTGATTTTATTGTGATTGTGCCCATCCTACCATCTCATTGTGGCTTCTCCTTTGTCTTTGGATGTGGGGTATCTTTTATGGTGAGTTCCAGTGTCTTCCTGTCGATGACTCTTCAGAGTTAGTTGATTCTGGTGCTTTTGCAAGAGGGAGTGAGCACACGTCCTTCTACTCTGCCATCTTGAACCAATCTCCTAAAATACTACTTTTAGTAGTATTAGTAACAGAGTAAGAGTTGGACCAAAAGCTGACTACTCAGCCACAAAATGGAACACAGAATATTTTCAGTGTGTTGAAATTAACTGCTAATCTAGGATATTATACCTACTTTTTATTTCAAAAATGAGGAGAAAAGACATATTTTTAGCTCAAGGACATCAGACAGAGTTTAATATGAGCAAACCCTCACTAAAGGAAATTCTAAACAATATACCTCAGGTAGAAGAAAAGTAATCCCAGATGGAAGGTCTGAGAAGCAAAAAGAACTCAAGAGGAAAGAAAGTGATAAATAAGTGAGTATAAATAATAATAATGCATTAAGTTAAAAAACAAAGAAAGAATGAAAATACATGATGATAGGGGACTTCCCTGGCAGTCCAGTGGTTAAGACTTCACCTCCCAATGCAGGGGGTGTGGGTTCGATCCCTGGTTGGGGAGCTTAGATCCCACATGACTGGAGCCCAAAAAACCAAAACATAAAAACAGAAGCAATACTGTAACAAACTCAATAAAGACTAAAAATGGACCACATTAAAATAAATCTTTAAAAAAAAAAGAAAATACATGATAACATTTATGTTGTGTGGGTTAGAAAAATGGATGAAAATGTTCTACGGAAAAGACAAATACCGTATGCTAACACATATATATGGAACTTAAGGAAAAAAAATGTCATGAAGAACCTAGGGGTAAGACAGGAATAAAGACGCAGACCTACTGGAGAACAGACTTGAGAATATGGGGAGGGGGAAGGGTGAGCTGTGACAGGGCGAGAGAGAGTCATGGACATATACACATTAACAAACGTAAGGTAGATAGCTAGTGGGAAGCAGCCACGTGGCACAGGGATATTGGCTCGGTGCTTTGTGACAGCCTGGAGGGGTGGGATAGGGAGGGTGGGAGGGAGGGAGACGCAAGAGGGAAGAGATATGGGAACATATGTATATGTATAACTGATTCACTTTGTTATAAAGCAGAAACTAACACACCATTGTAAAGCAATTATACCCCAATAAAGATGTTAAAAAAAAAAAAAAGAAAATGTTCTACGGTTCTAAGGTTATATTATGAAGAGGGGTAAAGTATTAATTAATTTTAGAGGTTTATAATTTAAGTGTAAATGTTGTAATATTTAGGAAACCACTACAAGAATGGAAACAGCAGGCACATGTTCTAAACTCATGGAAATAAAAATAGAATGATAAAAAATATTCAATCCAAAAAAGACAATAAAGGGGAGAATAATAAAGAGGATTGGTGGGACAAATAGAAGCACAAAATGAGGTGGTATATTTAAACCCAAACATTATCAGTAATTACATGAAATATATATTAATTAAATGCTTCTGTTAAACTTGTATTTCACCAAACTGGAAACTACTTAAATGTCATCTACAGTAGAATGAATAACTATAGTATAGACACAGTATGGAATATTGTACTGCAAAAAATAAGGGTAAAGACAATTTAAAAAATCTGCAGCTATATACAACAGCATGGATGAATCCTACAAATTTAATACTGAGCAGAAAACAGAACACAAAAGAATGCACACAATATATTCCATTTAAATAGAGTTAAAAAATAGTCAAAATTCAACTACTTAGTTTAGGCATGCATATACTGAAGGAAAGACTATTTTAAAAGTAATGATATGATTATCATTCAATCTTGAACAGTGTTTATCTCTGAGGAAAGGGGAAGGTTTGTGAGCAGGCCATGACACATATGCGGGGAGGGTCTGGAAGGCTGCTAATGTTCTATTTGTTATTCTGCAATGACTGCAGGGTGTTCACTTTATAAATATTTGGAAAAATGTACTTATATGCATTTGTATGAATGTAGGTTACATTTGACAATAAAATGGTTTTAAATCATAAATTTAAAATTATTTACTCTCATATTCTCATGAATATGATTTATTGTCAGCCAGGTATTCTACTCATTATATAATTTTGAGTGCTCTGCAGGTACTCATGCAAGGGGACGGATTTCTGTCTTCAAGACACATAATTTGTACAGGGGCCTCTAACCTTTCCAAGTTTAATAATGCATTTTTCATATAAACAATTTTCAGCCTCAGGAATTAGGCATTTTAGTAGCTGTTACTTGGAGATTTGTTAATGGGAGGGGGAAGATTTTATTAAATCAATAAAGCCTTTTAATAAATTTTTATTTTATTATTTTATTAATCACAATAGCATCTATCTGTCAAACAGTAGAATGTATTTATATGAGCCAAATATTTCATTTGTAATTTCATTGGTAATGCTTTATGTGCATATTCATTCACAAAGCCTTATTGAGATCTACTTCTAGCCAGACACTATGACTCTGGGTTCATGGACCCTGAGCAATATTTTTAAGTCCCCTCTGCACAGGTCTGTGGTACCCAGGTTGAGAATCATTGATTTATATCACTTCATCATAGTAATGTCTCTATACTGGCCTCTCTGCTGAGAACTTCACACAAAAAATTAAAGGGACACAGATCTTGCCACACCAGATAAAAAGGATATGATGCAAAGTCATGGCTGTGTACACAGATTCTCAGAAGGGACCAAATCTAATATATTTGTTTTAGGATATTATCCCTTTTATTTCTCTAGCAGCCATTATTTGCCTAGGATTCATCGCAAACACTAGATGGACATGGTTCTGCTTCTCAAGTCTATTTTATTTTTGTTTATTAATTCTAATCTTATATATATTTCCAAATTCACCTCCAAATCTGCCCCTTCCTGCAGTGTAGCATAGGAGGTAAGAGCATGGGCTCTGGGCTCAGTCTTTACTCGTGACTTCAACAAGTTAATGCGTTAATGCATCTCTCTATGTTAGTGAAGAGTCTCTTGGATGCAAGCATCAGAAAACCTTGCTGGAACTGTATTGTTTGTAATTTAGAGAATAAATTGTTAGTTTCTTGATTTTCACTTTTGTCCAGATAAATGGCACTGGAACTAGACATTTGCTAGGGAATAATACTACTAATTTGCAAAGACAGGAGACGAGGAGAGCAGTGCACAAGAGGTATTGTAAGATATTCTGGATGAAGCTGTACCTGGATTCAGCTGTGCCTGAACCAGATTGATCCTGACTTAGAACAACTGCACATATGCCGCATTGCCAAGGTTTTGTTTAGGTCCCACTTCTGCAAGGGAGCTGCTCCTTACCAGGAAACTCCTAGAGGCCATACTGAACTGGGAGGGTTGTTTCCCTGAGTAGCTGCAAGAGTGTGTGTGTGTGTGTGTGTGTGTGTGGCAGGGGGGTGGGGGGGGGGAAATGAACTGGACTCAAATGACTCAAATGAGCAAAACCAAGGTTGCGGGAAGGCAGACAGTTCCAGAAAAAAAGTGAGGTCATAATTAGATGATGAAAAAGGAGGCAGAAACTGATGGGATCAAGACCCAGAAAACATAAGAGGTCATAGAGCAGAGTGGTTATACGTGGATCCAAGAGCCAGAATCCTGGGGATGATAGCCAAGATCCACTAGCTTCTGTTTCACCTTGAGCAGGTAACTGAACCTCTCTGTGCTTCAGGGCCCTCACTGAGGAAATGCACATGAGAAGTCCAAGTGTGATACTTGTCAAGCACTCCCATCTATGCCTGTACCATGGAAGGGACTCAACACATGTTAGTTATAGTTACTACTCCATCAGCATCATGTTTTGCTTTCACAGTCCATATGCTGGTGTCTGACTGCCCAGTGCTCCCGAGTTTTACAGGAAAGCAGGGAGCCACCATCCTCTCCCTTCCAATCCTAGCTCTAAAGTTCCCACAGAAGATATCTTCCCTGCATGAAAGCTATGACAAGAAAACAGGGTCACATTGTAAAAAAGTGACCACTCACACCAAACTAGATGAACTAGGGATCATAATTCAAGAAAAGGGGGAGCAAATCAGTTTCCATAACAACAGATGTGAGGAATGACTTGGGAGATGACATAACAGTACAAACAGCCCATTGATGGGCCACTTTTATTCAAAATTAAATCGTCCTTCTCTATACACAATGCCAAAGTGTACATTAAACCTGAATATGTGACCCAGATGGAACTCTGTGCTTAGCCAGGTCAAAACTGATATTTCTGTGGTTAAGAAAAAAAAAAAAAAAAGATTCCACTCCATGAGATCAACACTTTTATTTTATATCTCACCAGGTTTTTATTCTGTGGCTTTTCTTTCAGTGCTCTACTTCTCACTGTTTTATCTCAGAGTTTCTGAATGTTCTCCTCTAACAACCAATATAAACACAATAAACAGTGTAACAGTCAAGACCCTTGATATAGAAGTGGAGGCACATTAGCAGCAAGGCATCCAATGACACTGAGATAAAGCAGAGAAAAGCACAACATAGCTGTGAGTGGGGCTCAATGAAGAAGGTACAGTGGTGGGGATTGTGGTGTGGGGAGAAGGCTGAGAGCTAAATTTCAGGTGTTATCAGAATATTACATAGGTATGTTTGTGGCCAATTATAAATATAAGAAATGCTTAGAATGGTATCATAAACAGAGTAAGTACCAAATAAATATTATTCAAGTGAATGTAGGAATGAATGAATGAGAGATCAGGCTTTTGCTATCATTAGCATATAGGCATTTTGATAAATCATGGAATCTTAAAATTAAAAGGGGCCCAAAAAATCCCTTTGTCTACTTCCCTCACAAGTGGTTTTAGCTGAAGTACCTCAGAATCTCGAGTGTGAATTAAGAGCCAGTAAGAAAGAAAGAAAAAGAAGTAAACACTGAAGCATAGTTTTGTTTGTTTGGTTTTTTTTTTTCTTTAGGGAATACAAAGTGTTCTAGAATAATGGATCACTGAAGGACAGTTTTTAGCAAAAAAGCTATCATGGGAGAATTGCAAAGGACCCCAGAAAGGTCACCTGTCATGCCATCTCTCCTTCAGCTGTAAAATACAGAAATCATTAGTTAATGCCAACACTGTTCTACATTTGTATAGTACTTTTGGTTCCCAAAGTGCATTCAAAGACATTATCTCCATTAATCCTCACCAGGAAGTAGGTATTCTTTTCTGGTATCAAAAGAAATGACTAGCCCAGAAGTAATGGGTACTTGTTGACTTACAGAAGCACAGTTACCTGAAGACAGAAATATGGAATGTCTTTATAAAAGACTGCTCCACAAAAATACACATTCGTTCATTTGGTAACAGGGAGAGCTGTTGAGTTAACTGGTATCTTGTCTTTTGGAAGCTGTAAATTCATCAGCATTAATTTGGAAAGTATTTTTCTCTCCCCATCCCAAGACCACAGCAAGGATGATTATCCAAGTGGGGAGGGGAGGGAAAGTGGGGAGTGGTCCCGCCCTTGAGAAGACTTCTCAGGCACTGGGAAGGGTAGAGAGGGTGTGTGTTCTGGGCCTCACCTTGTACCTGTGCACCATTTGTAGGCAGTGTTGGAGAGGGACAGGATTTGGAAGGGAGTCCTCCTGGCAGGGGTCAGAATAATGGGGGTGAGGGGTATAGTGTAATCCTCCCAGTGCAGCGAGCCCAACTGGTTGCAAAAGACCAGAGCTTCACTGTACAGCCCCAAAGGCCCTTTACCTCCACTTCCCTCAACTGCATAACTCTTTTAACCCTGGGATTTTGCTATGAACTGTAGGAGGTGGAAAGAATTTTTAAAAATAATAAACTAATACTGGACTTGCTGTGAATCTTGGTAAGTTGATATTTGATTTGATTTAGAAATATAAAGAGGTAATGTTTCTTGCACTTGAGTATCATAGAACAATTGTGCTTGGGTTAGTCTTCATTCAATAAGCATTTATTGAGCACCTACTGTGAATATGAACATACTTTAGGATACGTGCTGGGGATGTAGTGAGAAACAAGACAGAGATGGTCCCTGTCTTTGAGAAGCTGGTTCCATCTATCAGGAAAGATAGACAAACAAGGAATAACACTGCAATGTGCTGAGTGTTACAACAGGACAAGTACAGGCTCTGACACACCAGTGACCAGGGCTACGTAACCTGGTCTGGGGGCCTGGGAAGGCACCCCTGCAAAAGCCATATTTAAGCAGAGGCCTGAAGGATTCTGTCCTGCATTACGCACTTCACTCCCACCATTACCATATTAAGCCCTTACCACCGTTACAGGGTATTCGCCATTTTCAAATCTCTCCCTCAGTATTAAGCTCCTGGAGGTCTTGGAGCACGATGTAAAAAAATTTTTTTTAAGTCTCTGTATCCCCAGCACCTCTTGCAGTCCCCTTCAAACAGCAGCCTTTCAGTGCCTAGAAGAAAAGGGAAAAAAAAAAAAAAAAAAAAAAAAAAAAAAAAAAAACAGAATAAATGAATAAGTGAATGAGTGAGTGAATGAATGGGTGGAGTCTTAATCACACTATATGGCAGAACTGCTAGTGTTTCTTTTCGAAGGATGCAGGCTGTATGCTGCATCCTAGCTAAGCAGTGCCAGGACAGTGCTCTTTTCCACGTGGCCAGGTGAGACGCATCTGCTAATTAAGGCTACACTGCCACTGTGAGGACAATGCAGGTAGTGCCAAGATTGGGCAGGACCTGATACCCACTTTGGTTCTCTGCTTCGGGCTGGTGAGAGCGCTACCAATGCAGACTCATTGATGAAGTAGGGAAAGGCCCCCATCCTCATGGCCCCCTTATTCAGGCAGCCACCTGCCCTACTGCAAAGCAAGGGCTTGCAGTCTCTCTTGAAAGTGGCAGCCCAGGCAAGAAAATGGAACTGCACCTTCATGGCACAACTTTGGGTACACAAAGAAATTGCCACATTTCTTCCTCATACATAGGCTGGAGAAGAGACTTCTAACCCCGCCCCACTGCTCCCATTGCCCTGGAAGAGCCCCTTGTTGACCACTGACTTAGTTCAAGTTGCTTTAACCAAATGCCAAGCATAGGGTGGCTTAAACAACAGAAATTTATTTCTTACAGTTCCAGAGGCTGGAAGTCTGAGATCAGGGTACCAGTGCAGTCAGATTCTGGTGAGAGCTCTCTTCCTGGTTTGCAGATGGCTGTCTTCTTGCTGTGTCCTCACATAGAGAGACAGATGATCTCTTTCGGGTCTCTTCTTCTAAGAGTACTAATAATACCTCTCCTGAGGGCTCCACCCTCATGACCTAATCATCTCCCTAAGGCCCCACCTCCAAATATCATTACATTGGGGATTAGGGCTCCAGGATATGAATGTGAGGGGCGGGGAACACAAACATTACGTCCCTGGCAACCATTCTTGGATGAACATGATGCATCGCCCCATCGCAAGACCTGGCACGCCTTAACTGAAACGTTCTCCTCATTGGCGTCACTTCTTCTCTCCTCTCCAGGGAGCTTTAAATGCTGGTAAACACCTTAGAAGGAATAATGTGCTAGCGCCTTCCCCAGGGAGTCTCCTGGCCAGTCCCCCAAACTTCTGTCCTGGCCACTGCTGGGTGGCCTGAGGCACTGGGAGCCAGGACACCTGGGTTCTAACCCCAGCTCTGCCCATTCTAGGCATTAAACCTCAGGTTAGTTGATTAATGTCTTTGAACCTTAGCTCATCTGTAAAATAAACATGAAAATCCCCTATCTATCTTACAGGACTGCTGAAAGAATCATATGGTATGTATATTAACTCTCCTTTGTAAGCTTTAAAGCACTACACACACACAAAGTATTAGTTTCATTAAGTCCTACATGTCTGAAAAATGTATGAAATAGCGATGCTGAAAAATGTGCGTTCATGTTGTGGAATTCTCACTGTCTCTGCTTGTCACCCACATAGCCCCGGGAACCACGAACCTGTGTCCCTTTCCCTTCTTTCTCTCATTTCTTTCTAATTACATCACTGAAACAATAGTTATGAGCAAAATTTAACATCCAAACTATTTATTTAGTGCCTACTATGTATCAAGAAGGGTTCCAGGTGCTGGAGATACCAGAGATGAATGTAGACAGGTTCCTGCCCTCATTCACTGGGGCTAGAGCAAGGGGGTGAAACAGTCCCTGCCCACAGGGGCTTACAGTTTAGTGAGGGAGGTGGGAATTAAACAATCACACAAAACTTAACTCATGCTAAGTATACAGAAAAGAAGGCAGATGTTTCGTATTGTCCAGAGTTTCTATCTTGTCCTTAGAAACCCCCAACTATTAGCCAGGGGGGAGCATTAACTAAATTTCCAATATTTTAAAACTCCTTTCAAACCAATACTTTAAACAATTCTCCATCAGGCAATGCTCAGAATCACCAGCAAAATGCTCAGCTTTTCAGACTGTCCTCCCTTACTTCTGTTTCAGTTCCAAAACAGGTGGGGCGGTATAGGATGTGAGGCAGGGGCAACAGTTGAGGTCCTCAAGCTGTGCGTCCTCTCTCTCTTGCAGTCTCCAGGGAAGTGCCTCTTGCAAAGTGCCTCCTGTCCTCCGGCGGACCCGAGTCTTTGCCACATTCTCTCTCTAGCCTGTGGGCATGACAGTCTACTCCTGACGTCTATTGTGACCTGCCATGGCTGACCTGATGGCGGACCCAATGACTTTCCACTCAGCGTCTATTCGATACGGGAACTGAAAGGTCTCAGGAGAGTTAAATCTCACGGCCTCCATCTGTGACCACACCATTAGATGTGAGACCTGCCCCAAAGACCTGAATGAGAGAGGGCGGTAATGCTCCTACTGACCTGATGAGTCGTCCCCAGTCCAGACCCAAATGAGGTCTACTGGGACGCACACGTCTTGTTCTCCTCTCGCTCGCTACTTCTGCCTCTTCCCACCAATGCTCGGGGTTGGAAAGTAGGTGATATTTCTTTTACTGCCTATACAGGATATCTGTCTCATCGTACCATTGGTGAGTCTTGTGGCTTCACTAAATACCCGTGGGGAGAACCTGGATGCTAAGTCCCTGCTCCCAGTGAATTCATTATCCCTGTTCACTCCCTGGTCTCCCACAGCTGCTGACCTTTTCCACACTGCTTTCCGCATGCCTGGACCCTGCTCCCCGACTTCCGTCTAAAGCAGTGCCAACCATGGATGTTACATGCACTAGACTCCTCCTGAATGACAGGGGGTGAGGGTGTGGGGATGCAGCAAAACACAAGATGGGAAACAATTGGAAATCAACTGGTAGAAGGCACTGACTTTAAAGACCCTCTGCTGTCCCCACCATAGTGAATATCTCGCTTGTGACAATCTCAGCTCTTTCACAAAGCCCTGCCTGCCATCGTTTCCTGGACTCCTTTCACCTCCCTCTAGCCAAACATTTCTCTAACTCTCTCAGTACCAGAGACACTTGTTAACAGGCAGCCAGTCTACTACTCTGCTATGGAGAGAATTTTAGTTCTCATTTTATCTGATGCTAAGCTGAGAAGCAGCATAGAGTAATGGTTAAGCTTACGGGTTTTAAAGCCATTCTGCCCAGGTTTCAAATCTGTACCACAGTTTCCCCATCTGTACCTTGGAATAACCAACAGCTCTACTGACTGGGGCTATCATGAGGGTTATAGGAGGAATATACGTATGTAAGATGCTTATAACTGTGCTTGGTACCAAGCGAGCACTCAATGAAAGGTAAATGTTATTTTCTCAACTTCCTCTTTCCTAGGCTATTCCTAGACCATTGGTTCTCAAACTTTAGCACGCAACAGAATTATCTGGAGGGCCCAACCCTAGAGTTTCTGATTCAGTAGGCATGCAATGCAGCTGGGGAACCTGTACATCTAATAAGTTCCCAGGTGTTGCCATGAAGCTGCTCCAAGAATCATACTGTGAGAACCATAGGTCTAGACAATTGTTTTCCATTTAAGAAAGTACCATTAAGGTTTTCTTCCTTGACATGAAAACCATTGATCTCGCCTTCCTACCCTTAAGAAAAAGTAGAAGCTTCAACTTGTACTTTGTACAAATTCCACAGGCAGAAAAGAATATATTGAGTATGTTGCGTGTTCTGTGCGAAAGAAGAGAAAAAAATATACACACGTAACTTCGTTTATTGCAAAAAAGAAACTTAGGAAAGATAAACCACAAACTAAGAGACATGTTTACCTAGAGTGGGGTAGAAAGGACAGGAGATAGAATGACACTTCTCTGAGTATACTATTTTTTTGTATACAGTTTTAACTTTTGGAAGCATGTTAGTATTTTGCATACTTAAAAATTAAATCTTGGGCTTCCCTGGTGGTGCAGTGGTTGGGAATCTGCCTGCCAGTGCAGGAGACATGGGTTCGAGCCCCGGTCTGGAAGGATCCCACATGTCACGGAGCAACTAAGCCCACGTGCCACAACTGCTGAGTCCGCGAGCCACAACTACTGAGGCCCGTGCACCTGGAGCCTGTGCTCTGCAACGAAGAGAGGCCACCGCGATGAGAGGCCCGCGCACCGCAACAAAGAGTGGCCCCTGCTCACTGCAACTAGAGAAGGCCCGCGTGCAGCAATGAAGACCCAACACAGC